>NW_008657068.1:0-21132 GCF_000695815.1 Acanthisitta chloris | reverse complement strand
CCAGCCGCGCTCAGCCCATTGAGAGCCGCTGCCTCCGCCCCCGCCGGGGCTTAACCCCCGAGCGCCCTCCCAGGCCCGGGGCAAGGGGAGGAGGCAGCTGTGCCCTGTCCCCGGCCGACCCGGCTGCCGCGGTTCGGCTTTTGGGGTTGGTTTTGGACTTGTTTTTGGACTTCTATGGACTTGAGCAGTTTGAGAACTCCTGACTGTATCTTCTGAGGGCTGACCATTTTGCACAGCGAAAAGGAACGCATAATGGTCCGAGCGCCCTCCCAGGCCCGGGGCAAGGGGAGGAGGCAGCTGTGCCCTGTCCCCGGCCGACCCGGCTGCCGCGGTTCGGCTTTTGGGGTTGGTTTTGGACTTGTTTTTGGACTTCTATGGACTTGAGCAGTTTGAGAACTCCTGACTGTATCTTCTGAGGGCTGACCATTTTGCACAGCGAAAAGGAACGCATAATGGTTCCTCTGAATTCAATCCATGCTGCAGGCATGCCTTCGGACAGTTGGAGAGGTCAGCCTTGCAGTGCAACGGAAACACTAAAGTGTAAAATCTCTGGCTGAAGTAAATGCTTTCTGATTTCTGCCTGAATTTCTCCACCATCCATCCTTCTTGTTGTCTGTCTACTCACTGGTGCTGATAGTATTGCATGGAGCTATGTAAACCATTTTTTATTATACCAGACCAAAAGCTTATAATATACTGTCTAGCAGGGTTGGTTGGTGATTCAGCAACTTAGCAATAGTCTTTTAAAGTCTTACTGTAGAATATAATCCAGCAATCTCAGCAGAGAGTTGATGGTAGGTACATGGCAGAGGACTCGTCTGTCATTTTATAGCACAATAGACTACTTGCAAAACTATCTTGGTGCAAAAGTAATAATTAAAAATAAAGTGTACTATAAGCACAGCCCAAGCTTCTACTTAAATTAAATCTAGTTTGTAAGACACTGCAATCCTTTGTGTGTGAAGAGCTAATGTAAAACATTAATGACTGAGAACTTGCAGGGTAACTCAAGGACTGACTGAGTGCTGAAGGGAAAAGACTTTGACTCTACTGTCTTGCTGTAGCAAAAATATGAATTATCTGCACTGAACTGCTTGCAGGGCTGATGCTTATTTACTGCCAGACTTATGCACATCCCCTTGAAGTCTGGGCACATTATGGAAGCAATAATGACTATGTAGACCCAGCCCTGTGACGTGGCTGTGAGAATATGCATCACACTATATGTGTTTAAAGAGAGGAAATATTTGCATAGCTTCCTTCTTTCAATTAAATCTGTGCTCATACATATGAGCAAGGATTTACCCATCGGCTGTATATTTAATGAACAACTTCAGACTTTATTTTCACCTCTCACAGTTTTACATCTATCACTCATTTTCAGTTGAAATTAATGCAACTAATTTCACTGGGTTTTCGTTGAAGAGCTTCTGTTAACTGTTGAGGTGGTGAGGAGGAGCCAAAAAGTCCCCCAAACTAGCAAACACAACAGCTCTTGTTATTCCCTGCATCTCTGTGTTTTGCAACTTCTGTGTGTGACCATGTTTGGTCTGGCCCCAGTAGTGTCCCAGCCTGGGACCTCTGCTCACAATTTTTTGCTGATTTTGCAGCTTGTCAACATTTCCACTCTGTAAGCATAGAAATGATAAAGATGCTAACTCAGGTTGCTTGGGCTGACAGCCACTAAAAATCTGGGAGCAAAATCCACAAGCAGAATCGATAGGGTGAGTAATTGTGCATTCACGTCCCTTCTCTTTCCTGCATACATTCCAATATATGATTACTGCCTGCTGTGTAGCAGTCTGTGTGTTATGATTTGCTGTAGCAACTTGCCCTTTTGCCTTTAAGGCCAAGTACTCAAAGTTTGTTGTTTCAAGGTGTGGTTCTTTGTTGCCTTGTACTGAATTGATTGCACTCTGCAGCTACTTCATTCTGCTGTCTTTTTATTCCTATTTAGGGTACACAGCAGGATACACAGGGTAATAATAATATAAATAAATAAATAAATAAACCCAAACAAATAAATAAATGCAAGCCTTGGCACTCAAGCAGTATCCAGTGTCCTGGGAAGATGACTGTAAATGGAGTTTTAGTAGCCAGGAAGTTAGGTACTGATTCTGTGCTCTCAAGATGTTGCAATCTTGAAGCCCTGCACTGGAATTCAGCACTAAAATCTGTCAAAAAGGAAAAAAAAATGTTTAAGTAAATAATATGGCACTGCAAAGACTACTAAAACAAATTTCCAAGGAATTAATTAGTATATGAGAAACTTTGTACAATGGAGGTTGTGAAGCTTTGAAGACATTCACCTTCCTCAGAAATCTGGGTTTAAAAATACTGAGTGCAGCAGAGTCAGACCTACTGCATATTTTTCATGAGAGAATATATAGCATAAACTGAGACCATTTGCAAGCTGAAGCCTGTAAATTAAAACTTCTCATTGAAAAGGGCACTTGCACATACTGAAAAAAATTAACAGGTGCACTATGAACAAGTGTGCATACAGAAATAGAACAACTAACCATGCATGGTTACCTTTCACTTCCATACCAGATAAGTTGATGCATTTTCCTTGTGGAGGAACACATTCAGTGCAGGTAGGTTGGTGTGCAGCTGCAGTGAGAGCTGCAGGTTGGGTTCTGGAGGGGCAGGAGCCTGAGCCTGAAGCAAGAGGCCATGAACTGTCGACCCTTTGGATAGCAAAGGGCGTGGGGGCCTGTGGCTCCAGCCAGGTGACCAGACACTCAGAGACACAGCAGGAGCCAACAGCCCCCAGACATTTATGCTCTTAGACTGTAAAGGCATCAAAGACCAGGGGTTCCTTTGCTTGGGGACCCTCCTTGGAGGCACACAGCTCGACCTGTTATTCTATGATTCTTCTATTTTGTTATTTAGTTATTGCACCATGATTAAATTATTTTAAAGATCTGGTCATCTGATGCTCTGCTATGGGAAATCTATGGTCAAGCTGGTAAGGAAACCTGATCCAAGTGAGTGTCGTATACATTGCTGCAAAGTGGCTTCAGTCCCAGCTCAGGTGGTGTGACAATAACTGCCAGGTTATTCCTGGATGGTAAGACCAAGAAGTTTCTTTAACATCCTGTCCTTTTAGTTTTGTGACTTATAATACTGTATAACTCAGCAAGCTAAATGCGAACTTTTCTTTGGGTCTTCTATTTTATCAGGGTTTAGATTTTTATTTCACCTATGCTTTAAATAAATTATATCTCCTGATGAATTTATGCAGCTGTCATTCTGTTTTTAAATAGGAGAGAATCCATTATATTATATTACAAAAGAACGAGACAGAGTCATTCTTCCTAACATATGTGGAAAAGAGAGACTTTTATTTCTGGAAAACACAGAGATATGTGTTAAGCTGTGGTCTGCTACTGACATTCTCAGAGTATTATACAAGAATATGGCTGTACACATCAGTTCTTAAAATAAACATCAAGCCGTATCGAAGACTACACCTATTCCTTTTGCAATGCAGAAAACCATGGTATTGCAATTTCTTTTTTCTTTTTGAAAAACGAGTTTATAAGTATTTCCTCTTGTGAAACACAAATTTATTTATGCTTTAATAATGGTATTAATCAATTCTGTTAGTAGATATTTTGACAAGCAGGTCTAAGATACATCTAGTCAATTAGACGTGACAAACTACCATCCTGTTTGAAACAATGGGCATCTTCTCACCTAGACAGGCTTTGGACTGACAAAACATAGGTGCTGTGGATAGAATGAGGCTACTATAGCAAACTGCTGTGTAGAATCTGTGCATTATTTACATTATACCTGGACTGAATTAAAAACTTGAGCCTTCACATCTCATGTACCCATGTCATATCAGTGCAGCAGGTATTTCCCAAGCCTCATCCCTACTGCTAAATAGGTTTGTGAGGTGTAGAATATTCAAAGGGAATAAAAATAATTTACCTTGTCATTATTTAGACACTTATGGAAAGATCAGGCATCAATAAAGATTGTGTCTTTACAGGAAAAGAAAGTGGTTGATTCCAGAGAGAGCACTGGCTTCACCTCTTTATAAATACTCTTTACAAGTATTCTTTTGAATAGGTGAGGAAATATCTAGCCTTCTAGCCTCATTTTCCTTCCACATAGTGGACATAAAAACTCGTCTATCTTGCCTCCAATTGGTACTGTCTGAACAGAAAGAAATCATTAAGATGAGCCATGTACAACCTAATTTCGTTTAACACCAGCTTTTCTGTTTCCAGCTGAAGGTCAATAATTGCTACTGAGTTTCCCAATGTACTTTTACTGAGCATGTAATAGCATTGTCCACTGCCTTGATGACATAAAGCTTCATGAAGGTGGGCATCAATATTTTATTTACAAAAGAGTCTGATTGTGGGAAGTCAAGTTAGAGTCACAGCTTGTGGATAGATTTCCATTCCTCCTGACGTGGTACCCATCCTGCTGGCTGATAACCTGGAATCAAGATGAGGTAAACCTGGGGGATAAGAAATACTATCCAGTGCTGGTAGCATGTCATAGAGCCAGTCTAGACTGAAGAACCTTCTACAAGGTAGGCACTGATGTCAGCTCTTTAGTACAGCTGGTGCCACTGGGACATATCAAAATTTTTGGCCCTTTGCAACACTGTAAAGTCATGGATGTCCACAGAACAAATACTTTTCAATAAGTTCTGTTGATATCATTCCAGAGGAAATGTGTGGTTTACAAGAGGGTTTTTCCAGAAAGCTGTGTTGAGAGTCTACTGTTCACTGTTGGCTATTGCAAGTTAGCAAGTGACAGTTCTTACATGATGAAATCAATGTGGCCTAGTTTCCAGTGGACCAGTGTTTCAAGTTCCTTCACCATCCTCTGGAGAGTAGTGCCTGCTGCCTTCTCTGTGTGAGGTAAGATCCTCTGCCTGGCAGCAACAGTGGTGCTGTGCTGGCTGTGACCAACACATGTGCTGACCCATGAGCCCGTGCAGACCAGAGAGAAGTATGAACAGCTGAGCTCATGCGGCAGCTCACCTTTCACCAATTGCTTTACTTTGTAAGGACTTAATACCTTTGGGCCCTTGTCTTTTTGCCAAATGTAGTCAACATTAGCTCTCGAGTTCAAAAGTTATGAGAGGAACAGGTCAGAGATTGACTGACAGAGAGATAGGCAAGCAATGTGATGACATTTATTTCCTTGAGAAATCAGATCAGTAAGTCATATGCAAAACTGTGGATTGTATGTCAGTGGGTGGGATTCTCAAAAGCTCCTAAGCCCCAGAGCAGTAAATTTATTTATGCACCTCATCTTAACTCGGATAAAAGGAGAATTAGGAACCTAAGTAACATTAAAAGTCTAACCTAAATGACTTTAATAGGATTTGCTGTATCACTTGAGTAGCCTTAATCCCACTTGCTGTATTTAAAATGGTAGATGATAGAAGTTTCGGCAGTGATTTAGAAGAGTCTGTCATTTTATAAAGCTTACATAAAAGCAATGATAATGCCTGAAAACCTTGAAAAATATAAAGTTACAACATTAGGTGCCTTAATTCACATGCTGGTAAAAATGTCACTGAGAAAACAAAGCCTTAGATGGATGTCAAAATAGTCAACATTGAAACAATGCTTTTACATTGATCCAGGCAAATAAATAAAAATAAATAAACCCAAATATCGGGTAAGAGATCTCCCATTTTCTATATCCAGTTAAAACATATAGTATGTCAGAGAAGGCCACCATGGAAACGTTGCAAAGACACAGTCAAGACAGTCCTTCTCTTGGTTTGCATTACTTCTGCATGCAAGGTGTGCAGCAAAGAGCCATATGCCATGGTAGGTAAGGCACACTGACGCTGTCAGGACCTATAAGCAAATTCTGGTTGATAACTATTTGCAAGAGGGATTGCAGATGAAAGTGGGCAGAGTGACTACAAGTATAGAGGTAATACCTGTATCTGCTGGGCATTGTGAAAGTAAGACTGGTGTGCCTCATTATTAAAAGTAATTTCTTCTAGTTAAATGGAAAGCAGATTATTATTGGGACCAAAATCTCACTCTCAGTACGTAATTTTTCCCACTGAATTTGCTTTTTAAGAAAAGGACTAATTAGTTTTAAGTTGCTATTTCTTTAAACTGAGAACAAGAACTCATTTGTATGTTTTTCAAATAACCAGTTCAAGCAAGGGATGTAAATAAATCTCCCGCCCAACTTTGTGTCGTCTGTAAACTTGCTGATGGTGCACTCAATCCTCTCATCCAAATCATCAATAAAGATACTAAAGAGAATTGGGACCAGCACTGACCCCGGGCAACACCACTAGTGTGAAATTTGGTTTTATTTTATACTATAAAAAACAAAACCTATGAGAGTATTCTGTGCCAAAATATTAGGATTTGGATTAAGATGTCAGATGGATATTTAAATACTGCACTTGTAGTGACTGGACCATCAGCATCAGACATTTCAAGAAAAATTTCAATCCAAATTGGTAGATCTCTGTGCAAGAAGATTGGTAATTCTCTCTGAAAGCTTTGAGTTTAAATGAGGAAGATCTTCTGCAAAGAAATGGTTCTGAGTAGTTTCACTGTAAAACCTAAATGCATGGCTTGATTTTCAAAAGTGCTTAAACTGGCACAAAGTATCAAAGGAGGATAAAGGACTCTCAAAATTATGTCTACTGAGAAGCTTATCTCTAGGAACTTATGAAGGAGCTGGGCAGAGTCTAAGCAGTGCAAATAGTTTGGCCCATTTAAATTCTAAGCATTAGGGCATTATTTGCCCATTTCCTTGACAGTGAAACCCAAGGTAATAAATAACCACATTGCATCATCATTTCTTGCTACCTTCAGGGAAATCCTGTTTATTTTAGACCCTTGCCTGCCAAGTGAAACAATATTTGAATTCTTCAGTGAGATATAAACTTTAACCCAAGTTGACAATCACTGGGTATTCACTGACTCAGATAAGTTAATAAATTAATAACATATTTTTATTCTTTAGTTTCTTTACTGTTTCTTCAGTGAAGTCAACTAGAAAAGAATGCTGTCTATATTGCTGATACTAATCATAAAGTCTCTACAGTGGCACCACTGAAGGAAGCATATGAAAGCCATTTCCATCTTCTGCCAATGTTTTCATTTCTTTTCGTGCATAAAGGTATCCAGAGGACAGAGCTATCCTTAGACAATGAAATAGTTCTTCCCTGTGATGTCCTTTCAGCTGTCCAGGCAAGGGAACCTGGTATCATATCAGTGAAATTAAATGAAAGGTATGAGCACAGAAGGACTGAGAAGGTAGTTTCATGATGTGGTTAACCTCAAAAGAAGTCAGTGATTCCGAAAAAAACCATGCAAGATCAATAATGTTATGCAGACCTTGATGGTACTACTACTATGGTTGATGTTCTGTGCAGGTGGAGTACAAGTTGGTCCCTGGCTTAGGGCAGCCTACATCTACATATAAAAAAGACATAAAAAGACAGAATTAGACAGAGGACAAGAAAAGAGTGGAACAATGTGGGTCAAAATAATAAGCCTAAATTATTGCATGCCTGCAGCCTAGGTCTCGAGAACTGCAGAAATGGCCTAGACAAGAGCTTCAAGGAGGGACTGAATGCAGAAGTCTCCTTTTGTGGAGTTCTTCCCAACAGTGAGGGCAGAAGGTGGCCTGCACCTAATTCTAACTCATTGCTAAAGAAAAGCTAGTGCCATAGGTTAGATGGCAACAGTAAAGAGTACTTTAATTTGAGGATGAGCATCTTAGATTTGATGTAACAGAGAAATCTGAGTATATGGAAGCACACAGAGAGCTAGCACTTTCACACGTGCACAAAAAGCAATCTTTACAGAATCTTGTGGGTAGGTGTGAGCAGGGCATGACAGAATTTGACAAAACTAGAAAAAGGTCCCAATAAATGAGACAACCATAACATGAAAGAGAACTTCAGTTTTGTTAGTAGACAAAGAGAATTCTATCCTGGACACATTATACAGAGTGAATTATTGAAAAAAAAAGAAAAAGTTAGGTATGAACTAGGGATGAAGATACAGAGGAGCCTGAGAGATGTTCAGGTATTGCCAAAATGACAGGCAGAGAGATGACAGCTGCCATGGCTGTAAGGAGGAGGCAGAGAAGGGTTAGGCTGTGAGGGTGAGACTGTTCAATCAGAGGAAGCCAGGAAGATATACTAGTATTTTAGTCACCAGGAATAAATGTTTTGGAAGTGAAAAGTAAATGTGACAACCCTAAAAGAGCATGACCAATTGCACAGAAATAAATGGTATTTGATATATATCTGAAGGCAATACAAGCACAAAACAGAGCACATACTGTACTCTATCTCAGAATAGTTCTTAGTCATCTCTGTCCTGTTTCAAAGGGGTAAGGTATCTCATCTTTGATTTCTAACAGAGTTATTTCCATCTCATTTTAGCCTATTTTTAGACTAAGTGGATAAAAAGTTTTGCTTCCAAACAAATGTAATATGGTCTTAATGCAGATGCCTGACATGGCCTGCTACTAACCTCCTGTTTGGAGAAACAGTCATTCACTCCAGCTTTTTGTTTGCTTGTGTATGTTTTCCTTACATATTCAATGTTTAATTCATAGCAAACACAATGATTATGCATCCTCTTTAATCATCTTCATTCTGTGAGAGAGCGAGAGAGCTTGCTGAAAAACTACAGAAATTATGTTTTCAGGACATCTTTACTTACTACTTATCTAGCTATTAAAAACAAAGCAAAGCACTTTTCTTCCACTTTGCAAAGGCTCTGTGGACTGGCTTTTGATCAAGGCATATTTCTGCAGTTCTGTCCTCAGACTGACTTCTCTGTAAACTTTCCATTTTCTGTCTTACAGATCACCCTAGAAAATGTTTCTAAAACACTGACACCACTCAGTTTTACACCAAGAATAAATTTGGCCTGATTTAAAATGAATTGCAATTTCAGAACATGGCAGGGGAAAAAAAATCCTTACTTAATCTAAACATTTTTTCCAGTTAGCTTGCATCGGAAAATTTACAAACCAGCTGAAGAATACATAATTTGTCCTATCTTAGAATTAAATACTAAAAAAGCCATATAATCTTCTTTAGATCCTGCAAGTTAATTGCTTTTAGTGGCTTTTTTACAAGAAATTATTATTAAATCACTTGTTTAAACAAGTGAAAATTTACATAACTTTATGCCAGTGAAACAGAAATTAACTCTTTTCTCTTCCTAGGTGAGGTCCTACCAAGAAGAGTAAGATCTATTTGTTGCTTTTTCAGCTCTTGAACCTGAATTCTCTCTCTTCAAATGACATTAAAGTCCATAACAATAAGTGTGATGTTAAAGCACAGAGATCAGAGTATGTTCTTTCTGCATCTGGATTTAAAGACACTCCAACCTGAGCCTGGCACAAGGAGCAGCTCCCTCCCCCTACCTTGAAGACTTTCAGAACCAAGGGCTTCTTTCTTGGCTCTCTGCTGAGATGATCACCTACAGTTCTGGCTGTGCATATGCAGCAGGCTTACGTTGCCATGAAGAAAGATTTTAGCCTCCTCACATGAAAATGAAACAGAAGTGATACAATAAGAATTGGGTTGTTAACCTCCCCCATCTTATGAAATTAATAAGTTAAATAAAGAATAAGTTGACTAACCTGATCTACTCAAATGTGACTTCTGGTTTAAAAAGAAGACTTTAATTTTTGGCAATTTAGCGTATTGAAAAATGAGGATACTCGGGTATAAAACTAAAACAGGTGTTAAACTTTAGCAGCAACAACAACCTGAAGAAAGAAAATAGTGTCTATGTGTAAAACTTGTATATCCAGTTCAAGTCTTCAATAAGAAAGAACACAAGGAGGAAGCCTTTGAACAATCAACTTTGTATTGAGGGTTCCACTAGCATTTTCTAATTTGCATATTGCAGCTTATGGATATCAGCATTATTTCATGATGCACTGCAGATAATTAAGCCTATTTTTTTCATGGCCTATAACTCATCTTTGCACAAAATGCTGAGTTTCTGATTACATTCTTCTCTATAGCTTTCCAGTGACCCAAATCCTTCTTAATTTGCTGTAAGATCAGTACCCTTAGGGTGTTTCTTCATAGACCATGTTTTAAATATGACAAATACCTGACATGATGTAGACATACCAAAGGTGAACGTTAGTTTCTCATGTACATCATCCTTTACTCTGCTTCCCACCTTTGTGGTGGAAAAAGCCTTTGTGCTTTGGCCATGGGTAAAACAGACTTTTCGCTACACCTAAATGACGATTAAATTTGACTGCAGTGCACATATCAATAACTAGGTCTCAGCTCTCCAGGTTTCATGAGCCCCCTTTAGAGACTTTAAAATAGGCTTTCTAGAGTCTCTTCCACTGGCAATTCACACATGCTTTTCCTTCATGCCCTACCTCTTAAGAAATTTGAAATATTTTTTCATACGAAAACCAGAAGCCTGGCCTACTTTAAATTTGCCCTGTGTCTCTTAAACTATTCCAACTGTGGTTACTTTAATTTTCCCAGTCCTCAATACTTGCTAATGCAGCACCTCCAATTCCTGCCCAGCCCTCAGGGAGCTCGACTTTCCTACTTTACCTTGACTTTCCTACCAGGCTCCCCCACTTCATTCTTCAGCTCCCTTACCCCAAACCCAAAGCCCTCCTAGACCTGCCCCAGTAATCCTCTCATGGATCTCACCTTTGCCAGCCTACTTCTCAGACAAGACTTGAATGGGTGGTGCAAGTGCCAGCACTGCACGTGTATAGCCCAGGCAGCCGCCCTCTGCCACCTGCCTGAGATGAATAGGCCAGCAAAAACCATAGGAACCTGTTTCACGTTTCCTCCTTCTCCATGTATTCCCCACTCACCATATGAGTTAGAGGAGTCTGTTCTCCTGGAGTCTGCAAACAGAGAAATGCCTTTCGAAGGGCACTTCCCTCAAAACCACATGCTGAGTGAAGCCTGGTTTGACAGAATTTCACCTTCGAGGCAGAAGGAAAGGCAGTTGGAGTGCCTAAAGGTGTCACATCTTCTCCTGGCAGCTGGAGGGGCTCCAGAGCTCCCACCCAGGCACTGGGCAGCAGTTTGACAGGACTAAGACCCTCTTTGATAGAGAAGCGGTGTCAGGAACAAATAATTGTTCCAGAAGCTTTTCCTGTCAGATTTAAAGGCAGGTGAATTACTGGGCAACTGACTGGTGCATAGCTGACCAAGAAGTCTGTAGCAGCTGTGCTTTTTTAAAAGCCTCAAAGACATTGGTTTACATTAGGACAAGTGATTGCACAGCAAATGGCTAAACAATAACTTGAGAAAACAAGCCTTGGCCTCCACAAGGAATTTGGCACAGTGTCCATAATTCATACCTGCGTAACTAGCCATAGGGACCTTCCTGCCCCTTCCCCTGGTCATGTGCAGTAACATCACAACAGTCTTCCTTCATTTCTTATTGGAAGTTAAACTTCTTTCAGGACTGATGAAGCACTCGGGCAATGCCAAACTTTGTCTTTATTTAATGTATTTAAAGAACTTATCCAAGTCACTTTGAGTCTGGACATATACTTTTTCTTCAAATCCCAAAAATTATGAATGGAAAATGAGAGTACCAGAGGTGAAGAACCACTTAAATTTATAATGGAGAGCAGTACATCTCCAATACGATGAACATCAGTTTTACTTCGGAAACAGAAAACTTGATTCTGGAAAAGAAGGAACCCAAGCACTTGGATAGCAATCTTACTCCTGTTGCCAAGAATTTTTGTGTTGGAGTTTTGACCAATGAATTATAGGTTAATATTTCTCAGTCACAGTAATTTCCAGTTGTCCTTGGATTTCTGAAATGGGCTTGGCGACCCTGAGCGAGTCCCACTGGGGTAGCTTATTTCAAGCACCACCTAGTGGATCCATTTAAAAGAGACCAAACCAAAAGCAATTAACAAAATATTTTTCATTTTGAAGGTAGGAATGGCAGCAGTCAGTCTCCCCTCTTTAAATCTTGCTATTTGATTGATTTTTGAGAGCAAGTCACAACAACTTTGAAACCCACTAAATGAATAAAGATAAAAAATACTGTTGAACATGCACAAAATTTGGCTCTTACTGAGGCTCAGCACAGGGCATTCTCTTCCCAACTCATTCTCTTCCCAAAACATTAAGAAATATTACCTTTAATGACAAGAATTCCCTGAGTAAAGAAAAATTAACTTCTGCTTTTAAATACAAACAAGTGAGAAAGGCTGAGATGTGATGATATTAATACTGGAAAATAACTAACCAAAGAGAAGTTATTTCTAATCTTGTTCACTTGTCAGTAAAATGTAAAAAAGTATAATTATGTAAGTATGTAATTTTTAAAATATAGTGTTATGCTTAGGCACTTGATAGGCCTGTGTGATCAATTTCCTAACGTAAAAATAATATAACATCAATACAGTAAGTTTATTAATACTTTTATTCTTTTTGTTGATTTAAGTATGGAGAGATGGTTATTTATTTTAAATTCTGTATTTGATCTGAGCAGTGCATCATAATGCCTATAATTCATACACTACATATTACCTATGAAAAGCATTTCTCAGCATGATTTCAGACTTACTGTTGCAAGAAACTGAGATTTGATTGAAAATGTTAAAATATTGGTATCTTTAAAGTGATGGGTTGTCAGCGTAATATAAACTGAGTTTGCCCTGACTCAGGACTGGAACCAAACCTTGAGCACCTGAGTACTCATGCCTTGTCTAATTAGGGGGTTAGTCAGTGTAGACCATGCAATTAAGATTAGAGAATAGAGATGGCCATGATCAGGCAGCAAAATGTAAAATAGAAAGAAAACTGTGAAATGTCAGCAATAAGAGAAAGCACTGTTGTGCCATAATCATCACAACTGTTTATGAGATGCAGTTACTGATGGCTGAAAGACCAAAACAGCAGCAAGCAGAAATTAGTGAGTAACTGAAAGCAGAAACCACTGCTCAGAAAAAAATAATTCTGAGCTCTCTTCCCTGGAGGCACTTTTGAGTGGACTAGAATTAATGGCATTGATCCATCAGCTGATCAGACATTTGATTACATAGGTTAATGAAAAGCCTTAAAAAATGGACACTTACTATGTCTGGAATGAAATGTAAGTCTGTATAAAGGATTGTATACCTCTCTTTGATGAGGCTGTTAAAATAAAAATGGTTTAATGATAGCCAATGGGTTATGAGTTCCATCATGCAATTAGTTATGTCAGCTGCATTTTATATTTATTCACTCAATCTATATTTAGATGAAAAAATAGTTCTTCTTAGTTCTATCTTTTGTATCTTGAAAGTATTTTTTCCCATTTTACACTGAACTCAGTCTAGATTTAACTTGCTATTTTGCAGGAAAGCACAACTGAAAATAGATCAATTCTTGTAAGGAACACAGAGCTAAAAGGAGTGATAAAGAACAGACATTTGTCATTAATGAGAAAATGTAGTTACTTTTAGTTGACTGAATGGAAACGATAAATGCACTATGTACTAATCAAAATTTTATCTTTATTTTGAAATTACCTATGTTGGTTTGGTCTGTATGTAGTACATTACAAGGTATCTCTGCTTTAAATCAGAATTTAAGTTGCACTCTTCCTACAAATACCAACGTGGGAATCACATTTCAGTGCCTATTTGTTCATCGTATTCCTTTGTAAATATTTGGATATTAAAAATATAAACAATTTACATAAATATTTTGTTCCTAAATATATAAATACCTTTATCCTGGGAATGCTAAGTGGCTGTGCTGACCAAGTAGGTGTAGGCTTATATATTTAAAAGAAAACAAAACTTCCTCCTTATCCAAATTTGTATTATGTTAGAGTTCTGATTCATAGGTCTCCTTCTCCCACATACTGTGGCCAAGGAAACAGTCAAATAGAAAAATTAACTAAGTTCCACCATCCTTTGGTGATCAATTCTTTTTATGATCATAGTGACAAAAGGGTGGGTGGCTGGATGTTGTACCTGTAAATGTAAATTTTAATGTTGGTTTAGCAACATAAAATTAATACTTGCTGCTTTCTGCAGCTTCCATATTTTTGAGGGTCAAATTCAGCCTGCTGTCAATGGACACAATTCCACCGACACTGTACACTGATACTACGGCTAAATTTATCCTCTTGCATTTCTCAGGGAGAATGGATGTAGATCTTGTTCCTGGCTTTTTGTTCAGTGAGAGCCCATAGCAGTAAAAGTATACAAAGAAAACCAGCAACCTCTCTGTCAGTCAGAACTGTGCTTCCAAAGGCTCACAACCCCTGGCTTATACGCAGATGAGGATTTCTTAACAAGACTTCAGCACCCTAGAAGGTAAACAGTTTTAAGCAGATATGTGGAGTATGTCATCCAAGCACAAAGTTACCACAGTTCATTGCAAAAAATGATTCTGAATAGGTGATTCTGAACATTAACATATTTCTTAAATAAACAAGATGACAATATAATCTACATAATCATGAATGATGTGATAATATAAAGTGATATATATAAAATTAGCATACAGCTTAGCAGAGGAACATGATAAGGATGCAAAGAAAGGGTAATTATTGTATGTATTTTTAAGGCAAATGTCTTTCAGGAACACAATTCTTCACTTATTGCCTTATTGAACCCTTACTTGGTGGGGGAGCAATACAAGGCTGCAACATTGCACCCTTATTTTCTGAGGAAAAAAGCAATCTAAAGGAATAAACCAACATATAAAAGTATGCCCTGAAAAATGCTGCTTTGGATAGGAAGAATACCATACTATTTTAAGTTTCAGTAAATTTTATGAAGCACAATGGAGACTAGGTAGGTGCTGTAGACATTAAGCATTCAATTAATTTTGACAACATCCTGTAACTATATAAATGGTTTAAGAACATTAATAGAGGGTTCATCTTGCACAGACATACCTCTATAGATAGCAGGATCTAGACATAGGTACGGAGTTTGGGAAGAGGGATTACTTAAATTCTTCCAGCATCTGACAGAGCGAAGGAGCTTGGAGTTAGTGCTAGTGATAACCTTCTAGTTCCTCTTCTTCTGGTTAGCAGCTAACATCTCCTACAACATCATGCTATATGACTTTTGAACCTAACCACTAATGAACTGCATAGCAAAAAAATCACAGATAGAAGGATTTTAGAAGATTTTGTGAGGTTATAAAATTGATGAAAATTTTCCGAATTTACAAATCAGATTAATGGAATGGGATGTGGAATGGATGCTGGGAGCAGAGCCAAACCCCTCATTCTACCACAGAGAAAGCTTGCAGGACTTCTTGAGCAAGAATGGATCCTGTGAAAAAAGACACAAGTTTCTCCCATTTCTGAACAAAAAAGTGGTAGAAGTTTCAGGGGGAAAAAGAAATAGGACACTCCTGTGACATGAAGAGCCATGCAGTAAAAATATTTATCTAGCCAAATAGTCAAAGAGTGCAGGAGTCAAAGTGCTGCAGTGACATGCAGAATAAGAATTCAGAAAGGTCTCCAGATACTTCCCACCATGGCGAAGTGAAAATCATTAATAAGGCAGTAGAATCATGTACCCTTTCCATAATCTATGTATCTGTTTTTCCAAAATAAGTTGCAAAGCAAATTTATGGCACAGGTGACTGTCTCATCAAATGCACACCATGTCTCTTTGATACAGTAAACTTTAACTACAAAGATTATTCTTGAATCTAATGTCTGAGGTAGAAATCACATGGTTGGTCTTGGAAATAATTAGCGAATCCAGTACAGGACAGTTTTTCTTAAGTATCAGGCAAAATTCAGAACTTAAATTAGAGAATAGTATTCGATGCGTATTCTCAGGCAAGCAGGTTACCATGTGAAGCTCCTAAAATGCTAGCTTTGTCTATATTTACCTACAGCTCATCAAAGCCAAATCTTGAGACAGGAATGAAAGTAGCTGTGCTTGAGTAAAAATGTCACAGGCTAAGTGGAACTAAAGAAGCTTTTCTTACCACAGGTCACCTAAAAATACTTGGACAAACAGTATGGTATCTGTACCATAGTTACATGCTTTTCTGGTCTGGCATATGAAAATACTTGAATCAAGATGGGAACAGGCCATGGGCTGCTGTCTACAGTGCTGTTTAAGAAAACAGGGTTGGTACTTGCAGGAGTGTGCATGTTTTAAGGCCACATGCAGGAATTTCTGATTTTTTTAAATTAGAAAATTGTTGGCGTTCCTAGATGTTATAGTTTGCTAATGGATTGGGAAAGGTATGGTCTGAATAGTACTACAAACCAGAAGTAACCTAGCTATACAAACTGTGTCCCCTGGGAAGTTTCTGTGGCACAGTGTTACAATACCCTCCAGACTGCAGTCAGCATGATGGCAGAGCTGAGCTTCAAACATGCTGTTATGATAACCAACGCTGTTCACCAAAAGGCAGATTGCTGTATGTGATCAGGAGCAAAGGCAGCAAGAAACAATTCATTTTACACAAAATATGAGTGAAATTTAATTAAAAAATAGACTGATGGACAGAGAGGGTTTCACAGAGAGAATGTAAGAAATAGAGGAGATATATACAATTTTTAAGACTGTCTTTCATAAGAAGAAGTAATGAGAGATCTGTGTCTGCAACTAATCACTGTTGTGGACGCAGCCTACTGTGGTATGACTACATAATCCCTTAAGACACATAGCACACACTGGTATCAAATATACTAATACTGTATATTAGTATCTCTATGTAGAAAAACTTGCCAGTGTAAAAAGCTGCTGTCTTACCTCATGCTCCCAGATAATGGAGTCCATGAAAAATAACACACTGCATAACAAAGGAAATAAAATCAAAGTAACGAGGAGATGAAATTATTGCTGTTTAAACAATGCAGTTTTAAAGACAGCGTACACTAACTTAGGAGCTTAACTCTGTCACAGTGGTAACTCTGAGCTACTATATTTTATTTAATTGCCCATCAATTATAATTTTATTCTATGATTACTTACAGTCTATCATACAATTTTGCAGTTCTTTCATATAATGTTTTCCTCCAAATTCTTCCCAAAGTGCAAGCTTGTATTTCCTCACTCCCAAGAAGTGCATCAACAACATTAACAAACCACATAACTTCATCACTCTTTTAAGATCAGTGTATTTACCAGTATGTCTGATGTATATTTTGAAATTCCCTGTTTTGCAGATGATACAGTATTATTCATAACTGTTTGAATCTTGGAAAAGAATGCTTGCTGGAATTTGGGACCTGCCCTGGACTTCAGCATACAATTGAATTTCACACAGGGTACAGAGCATATAGTTGTTCAATTACCACTGAGTAAATTAATGATAATAAAGTTTTTATATATTCCTATTCTTAATAGCTCAGGACTATTAAATCTCACACACACAGAGGGAAATTGTTTATTTATCTGCAGCTGGGCTGTTTTTCACTCATTTATAGCCATGTTATGAGGACTTTCATTAATACAATGATTCTTCATGCCAGATGAAGTTGGGCATCCCATTCTCTTGGCCCTAGCTAATGCCAAGGGATAGCTGGAGGTGTGCTAATAACTGAGACATTCTGGAAGGCGTGTTCCTCAGCAGCCAGCAACACCTGAGCTTTGACTTTGTCTCATGAATCATTCACAGATTCCCTCAATCACAGCTAATAACAAAAAATATTGGTTAGTGGGGATATCTGAAGGCCACTTAGTCCAGCTTACTGCTTGAAGAAGGTCTATCATCAACACTAGATCATAATGCACTGATGCATTTATATATAGAGAGAGAGAGAGAGAGAGAGAGACAAACAGCAGAAAAAGAAGAACACTAGTAGAATCTATTTTCTACTTAGTTAACAAGTATTTTCATAATCCTTTTGAGCTGTTAGGCTACACTGAGAAACAGAGGCATCTCACTGTTTCATTTGTCTGTTGTCTAGTATTAGTTTTTAAGATTCTTGGGGACACTTTCTACATGTAGCCAAGATCTGACAAAGCACCTGTTTAACAGTCCAGTGACAGCCTGTATGATGTATAAAATGATGAAAAAAATCATGCTCTTTTATTACATTTCAATGGTTAAGAATCTTCACTGCATTTTCTGGGCCCTTCAGAACTCGTGTCTTAAATCTCAATCATTTTCCAATAAATTATTATAATAAAGTTTTCCTAAATTTTTAAAATACATGTGTTTTTCTTCTGGTTTTGTCCAGTGAAGCTGAAGGGGAAAAGGTATCTCAAAGGGGTAAATACACTCATCCTTTTGCCCGTAAAGTTTGCTATTAATTTGGCACAATCATTACGATAAAAGCAATAATGGAAAAATCCAAAAGGTTTTGTTCAATTTAACAGGGAAGACTTTGGTAAGGACCTACTTATTTCATGGTCTAAACAAAGGGAACTGTCCTCATCCTGAGCTCTGTTGTAATCTAGAGCTACATTTCTAGAAGGGCCCCAAGACCTTTCCAAGGTCATGAGCACACATCTGTTTGATATGCATTTCAAACAACGATGAGAAATTGGAGTCCTGACGAGAATGTTACTGTTGGTTGGCGCTCCCTGTCCAATTAAGTCAATTCAGCAAACTGCCAGCAGAGTGGCTTAGAAACGGCTCCATTGGTACCAGCTCCGCAAGTCATGCACGTGGATGACACAGACCTTCGATATGATAATCTGGTGGCAAAGGGTGATGGAATCAAACTGTCATAGTTCACATCACAAATAATATTCCTGAACGGAACTACTGGATGATGGTAAATTAGAGGGGATGAAAAAGAAGCCTAAAAGCATTTTGAAAAATGAACCGTATATATTTCCAAAGCCTCTAGAGCCACATAAGGCCGGAACTTAACTATAACATTACAGAACTAATTGCCACAGAGCATTCCAGCAAGTCCTCAGAGGCTTGCATTATTCCCCATCAGAAACGTTCATTTGAGCCTAAGCTTGCAACGCAGACTGGAATTATGCTGAACTTGCACTTTCTTTAAGGATAATTTTCACTCTACCACATTCCTAAAGGTATAGATAAGAAAGAACAATGTAGAATCACTTCACAGCACTCACCAACATTATCAAAAAGTGGAAGTATTTGCAGCACATTGGACTTTTGTCACACAAATCACAGCAACCATTATAAACTAAATAAAAAATTCCTAGTGCTTTTATTTATTCCCCTATTACATTGCATATTTAACTAAATAGATGCTATTAAGTCCCTAGGGGCCAGCACTATCTCAACTGCAATACAGTATTTCTACAAAGGGAGCAACATTTAAAACTCAAATATTCAAAACCAATGTTAGGCTCATAAAATTAAGGGCTTTGGGTCAAAACAAATGAAATGTAAAACAAGTAATAAATTTGAGTTCTCCTTTCCTGATGCCTGTTTTCAAAGCTTTTGGCTGTTTTCTTTCCAGATGTCTTCATCCAAAGGAGAGAGCTAAAACCATTTAAAACATGGTACTCTGATACTGTTTTATGATTCCAAAAATAGGGGGTTAAGAAACTACATCTCTTAGGTCTCAGGATAAAATCCTGAGAACCAGGTGGTTTAAAGCCCATTGTTTCACTGGCCCAGAATCCCTTCTGTGGCTTCTGTGGCAAACTCTTGTCGAGTGTTCCTAATATCAAATTCAGGTCTCTCAAAACTGGAATTTCCAATGCTGTATTCAAGCACATAACTTTGTGGGACTTACCCATGGCCAGTAGTCCCCATGGTGTAAGAAATGCTGAGCTCTGAATTCTCTCATCAGTGGGAAGAGACTGGAACCCACATTTCTCATGGCAGTATTATCATCACCACACCAAAATGCATTTCAGGGTTGAAGTTATTTCACTGTGGTTAAATGAAATTCAAACAAACACACCAAAAAAAGCACAGAAATAAATGCCTATATTATCGGTAAGGAGACTATCTAACGTGGGCCCTCTTTCCACCCAACTGCCTGTGCTGTTTGACACACTTTTACTTTTATTCTGCCTGCTAGACCTTTGTTTTTAATACATAGGCTATAACTCTTCACCAAGACTTGAGAATCTCTTCATGCCATAGCTGCCTGTGGATTAGAAAAAGCTGTAAAAAGAAATATGACTTGAAAGACTGAATCTAGGGGTTCCACGTGCTTTGTAACTGTGGTGCTAGAGGTGGGGGTGCAGCCTTACTTGCAGATAGTGTTTTAAAGGAGTCTTATCCAAAGTTAGGTTTGCAGATCTACTAAAGCTCAACTAGTTCATCCAGGTGTTATAAAAGAAGATCAACCTTGCCAGCTGCAGTTTAAATCCATGATATTTTGGCCTGTTTGAAGGAATGCTGAAAAAACAATCCCTTTCTTTTATGCCTGAAGATATTTTATTACTTTCTTCGTATCAGCCTTCATTCTTCTCCTTCTAGCCTAACCAAGGGCATTTCTTTCAATCTTTTCATTTCAAAGCTGTTTTCCAGAACTTTATCATCCTCGTTTCTTCTCTCTGTATCCTAGGGTGCTGTTTGATGGGTAGTTGTCAAAATTACAGGCTGTACTGCAACAGAGTAAACGTGCACTCTGCAAGTTTTACCTACACCAACTTTGGGTAACTTCTAGTATGATGTTCACTTTTTGACAATTTTAAGAAATGATGTGCCATGCTACATCCAGAACCTTTCCTATGATCACTTCGTGGAATTTCTAAAAAAGGCAAAAAAAACAAACCCACTTTACTTTGTTAAGAACACACGCAGCAAGTTTTTAAATGGGCCTGGAATAAGCGTTTTGAGAGATGCACCTTCCCAATGCCCTGACAGCTGTTTACACTGTCACATTGGATTTAAGGCATTCTGTCCTACAAACTCCTAAGCAGCATTTTAACTGCAATGCTGACTTTTCAGACTCAAGTTTATAAATGCTTAATTTTCCCTTGTGGCATCGTTGAAGCTGTCCTGCATTTTACTCAGGCTACTACAGGAAGCCCCTATGCAACTGCTGAACTTTTTACACTGATTAAGGCCTGTGTAATTCATTAACGACGAACCTGAAAGCAGCTAAATAAACCAAAGACATTTGATGAAACGCTGTTTGTTCCCCCACCAAACCTGTACCATAGCACACACGTTCAAGCGCTGGCCAGCAGCGGAGCGGCGCCGGGAGGGAGGACGAGGGCTGGAAGCAGGGGATGCCGCCACCCTCGGGCCGGGCGCGCAGA
>NW_008657067.1:0-438 GCF_000695815.1 Acanthisitta chloris | reverse complement strand
CCTTCTCCTCCTCCTCCTCTCCTCCTCTGGTTCCTATGGCGACACAAACGCTGTTACCTTGGTTTAAGCTGCTTGGGGCGATCTTGGCAGATCCTCCCTAGGAATTCCTGCGCTCGGAGGTGCCGCAGAATTTGAATTCCAGGTAATGGGAACTGACACTGTGTTTATGAGCTGCTCCGAGAATGTTTACTCCAATTAGCACAAGGAAAAGAGGATTTGTTTGCCAGGCTGAGGCACGAGAGGGAAAGGGAAGAGCCTGGAGATGCTCCAAAAAAAAAAACAAACCAAAAAAAAACCCCAACCTGATGGAGTTACACTGGAGCTGGAAAAATCCCACTTTTTCTCATGGAAATCTGGGAAGATAATAACACTAGTTGGGATGTTTCACCAGGACTAAAGTCCTTTCCTTTGCCCTTTCTTTTTCCCTTTCTTTTTCCC
>NW_008657066.1:0-1308 GCF_000695815.1 Acanthisitta chloris | reverse complement strand
TCAAAGCATACCAGCTTTATTAAAACCCTCATTTTCTCCACCACCAGCCCCCAAAAAAAACCCACTTGAAAAACCTTTATACCACAATTCTCATGTTCTTTGGCTTCCCCTAGTCACATGGACACCTCTTTTACATTTAATTAATTGAACACATTTTGTCTTGCTTAACCTAATGGAGTGGTCCTGCAGCAGGACTTGCCTCTCTCCCTGCAGAATGGGCTCTTAACTCTGTAGGCACCTGACTCAAACTGCAGGAGCCCCATCTCCCATGCAAACCTGTCAGTGCTCCATGACACCCACAGGACAGAACAAGAGCTGCACATAAGAGCATGACTCCACAGTTACCTACGTGCAAGTCTAACTCGGGAAGAACAGCTACTGCTCCCAGAGAGAAAGGCACCTAATTGGCACAGTCTGTGAAAAAGCAGGGAATGCATAAGAGGAATTTGCCCAGCTGCTGCCTGCCAGTCTCGTGATGCCAAGCTCAACACTTTTTAAATAAAACTGCTACTGAAAACATTCACTGCTCAGTGCTGGGAGAGAAACCTCCTGCCCCTTCTCTGCACATCCCAGGGAAGCTGAAAAGGCCACATACCTGTTTTAGCTCCTCCCAC
This sequence comes from Acanthisitta chloris, assembly GCF_000695815.1. NCBI lineage: Eukaryota > Metazoa > Chordata > Aves > Passeriformes > Acanthisittidae > Acanthisitta > Acanthisitta chloris. The sequence continues at coordinate 694 of NW_008657066.1, read as the reverse complement.
ATGGGACAGCTTTGAAGCAAGGTGTAACACCTCTGAAACACCCCCTGCCTTTCCATTTCAGGAAGTCTGAATCCATTAACTTCTGAAAATAAAAAGTTAACTACAGTCAACAGCCTAAACTAAACCCACATTGAGCTGGGTTAGTAGATTAATCACCTGGAGGTACAAAATCAGCACTTTCACATGATGGCTGCAGTTCACCAGGATTTTTTGGCAGGAGAAGACATCTCAGGAAGTGAGAAACCCTTGGTTCACTGGCCAGGGATTGTCAGCTCTTTACTCTCCCAAATGATGGCTACCCTGGGGATCAGAGCAAGGGCCATGAAGTAATTTAAGAAGGGTGAATATAGTAGAGGATGCAGCATACCAAGGCAGCCTGCTGCATGGTTATCCCAGAGCACAAATGAGGATCGAAAAAAGGATCGAATATATATATAACCAAGACAAGGTTAAGATGCAAACGAGTTTAGGTGTTGGTAACTAAAACTAGTTTTCTTTATTGAGAAGGAAAAGAGAAGTGAAAAGGGGGCAAGAAGAAAAGTGAGAAAAGCACAGATAATATTACACAAAGTGAAGGACAAGAAAAGTGAGAAAAGCACAGAGAATATTACACAAAGTGAAGGATAGTCACCACCATGGATTCAACAGCTTCCCACTGGTCCATGTCCTCTTCAGTGGCAGGGAAGGGAGCTCC
>NW_008657065.1:7443-11300 GCF_000695815.1 Acanthisitta chloris | reverse complement strand
CTGGAGTCAGCCTAAGGTGATCAGAGGACCCTGCTGAGTGGGTAAATTAGCAGGAGCCATGTCTGTGATTCCTACTAGTTTTACCCTAGTAGAGCAGCTTCCACAAGATCAAACACATTTGGATCTGAGGCCGTGTCTTCCATGGAGCAAAAAGCGACTCTCACCTGCTTTAAAAGGTGTTAGATCAGGTCCCTAATTTGCTTCTGGGCAAGGCAGGTTGCCTGTGTCTAACCCATTTTATCCTCCAGCACAGGCAGAGTCAGAAGAGGTCAAGAAATCCCAGAGCAGGATTGGCTGAGGTGTGGGGGGAGGAAAGGGAGGGAGAGCAATCTGCATGTTAAGAAATACAGCAAGAGAAACACAGGCTTCAGAGCTTAGGGAAGAGGTTTTTCAGGCAGAGCAAAGCAGGAGGCAGCTGCTGGAAGCAGGGCAGGGAAGCATTTAGCATGTCCAACTGCAAGGCTAATCTGATATGACACTGCACCAACTATGACTACACAGCTCAGCTAAATCTCTCATCAGTAAAACTCATTGTCACCAGGCAGAAGCACAGAAGAAAGACAACAACCCTCACCTGCACACACAGTCCCTTTGGGATCTTCCCAAAGGACATTCCTTCTAGAGCCAGCATGGGAATTTGGTGAGCCTCCCTCCCTGGCTGCAGCAAAGAAACGTTGTCAAGTTTAGTCTTCATAAAGAAGCAACTACACATCTGACCTACATAGAGTGCACAGATGTGAGCAGCCTCACACAGCACAACCTGGATTAGGGTTTTGAAGGCAAAAAAAATTCACCACCACCTGCTTTGCCTGGGAATGTGCAGGAACAAGAGGCAGCTGTACTCAGGAGTGCTGCACCAGCTTCAGAGGGGAATTCAGGTGCTCCACATCCATCGTTTGTGCTTAAATACACTTTTCAAGAGGGCTCGGAGAAGCTGTGGCTGCCCCATCCCTCAAAGTGTTTGGTTTGGATGGGCTTGGAGCAACCTGAGCTAGTGGAAGGTGTCCCTACCTGTGGCACGGGGTGGAACAAGGTGATTTTTAAGGTCCCTTTAGGATTCTATGGTTTTCAAGGTTAAGACACAACTTGTGTTCCCAAGACTGAAAGGTCTGTAACCTTGGGCAGGATTGACATCTGTCCCACAGGGACCTTCACAGGTCTGCAGGATGGTTAATGGTACAAGCACAGGACCAGAGCACTGTGGCTGCTGAATCAGGGGAGAACCACACCACCATAGAATCATAGAACAGTTTGGGTTGGAAGGGACCCAAAGGTTACCCAGTCCAACCCACTCCTGCAATGATCTTATAAGATCTTGTAAGATACCTGGGAACCTTAGAAAATCTTCCATGTCAGGCACAGATGTGCTGCCACAAGGTGCCAAGGCCACCCAAAGTTTTGAGGTGTAAAACCTTAAACAGCCACCCAAGAGGTCCTGTAACCTTAGTAGGGAAGATCCCAAACACAGAAGTGCCTCAGTATGAGCAAAACCTCTTTGCTCTTGGCATCTCACTCTCTAACCACACCATCAAGCCATGACAGCTACTGACATTCACACATGAACAGACTTCAGCAGTTAGCAGCCAACACCAGCACTACTGCAAACAGCCTCTTCATTTTAACCAAGCTGCACACTCCTGCAGCATCCAGAAGACCTGCCAGAAGTCCAAGTCCATTAGGACATGTTGGGATTGGGCTCTTCTCACAGGTAACAAGTGATGGGACAAGAAGAAACTACCTCAAGTTGCACCAGGGGAGGTTTAGATTGGATATTAGGAAAAATCGCTTCACTGAAAGGGTGGTCAAACACTAAAACGGGCTGGAAGTGTTCAAAAACATGTGGATGTGGCACCTGGGGACATGGTCTAGTGGTGAACATGGTGCTGGGCTAATGATTGGACTTTATGAGCTTAGAGGTCTTTTCCAACCCCAAGGATTCTCTGATACTTGGTATCTGTTGCCATAAGAGAATCCCAGAGTTTAATATTGAGACACAAAAGGAGGAAATGAAGATGCAGCAATAGGAAACAAAATCCAGGCATTCCAGCCAGATCTGCTGAGGAAGGTGTTCGGAAAAGGGTCATCTCCTCCCAAGCCAACACTGAGCCTTTCAGAAACAGCTGCTATGTGCCTGCCCTGAGCTAAATATCACATGCCAGGCATTGCCCAGAGTCCAATCCCTCTGTGACAAAGTCAGCTGTGACAGGGCAAAGCCCCCAGGAATGGGATGGGAATGGCAGGGAGCAGCAGCAGGCTGGGCTCAGGGGCCCACCACACTGTCAACCACTTCAGCTGCAAGTCAGGGCTCTGCAGGCAGGTTTGGGGGGAGGAGAGAGCACAGAGCACTGGAACCAATGCCAGAGAGTGTGAACTGGGAGCTGGAAGCCCTGGCTGTATTCCCAGCTCTACTCCCACCCAAGGTCAGGCCAAGTCACATGCCCTCCTACCTGTTACAAATTTAGAGCTTTAACTCCAGAGCTGCAACTGCTTCTCACCAGCTGAGCCGGAAGGAAAAGTATCAGGATTGCCTAGCAAGTCCTCCAGATTCGTCATATTTGTTTAAAAATACACTTTTAGTCAGGGAGGGGACAAAAAGCAGGATGGTGGTGACTGCAGGGTGGCAAATTTTATCCATACTGCCTGTTCTCCTTTATTCTTACTAGAAAACTTTAAACAAACAAAATTATAGGCGTAAACAAGAATTCAGGGCAGTGGTCACAGCCTGACAGAGCTCAAGGAGTGTTTGGCCAATACTCTCAGGCACAGGGTGCATTGTTGGGGTGTCCTGGGCAGGGCAGGAGTTGGACTGATGATCCTTGTGCGTCCCTTCCAGCTCAGGATATTTTGTATTTCTAAATTTAAAATTAGTTTGCATCAATTTTACCAGCAGTCTTTATCAGCAAGTCTCTAGACTAGAGATTCCCTTTGCTCGTGACTGTGAGGTTCTGAATGTGAAATTAGAAGCTGATAAACTTCAGGAGAGCAAAAAAAAATAAATCCAAACTCAGTGGCTTTTTAACCTGGAAATCTGACAACCAACCACTGGCAGTGCAAATCAGTCGGGTCCGAGCACCTCAGCAACATCAGTCTGTCTGTTACAGACAGGACAACAACATTCCTGCATGAGCAGAGGGCACCAACTTCCACAACCAACTTCCACAAGGGTTTTCTTTTCTCTATCAGTAGCTCAGTGGAGCTAAATGTTTTCCATCACTGCACAGAGCTTTCTCACTCACATCACTGTAGTTTGTGAGATGTTCAGTAATGTTCCTCTTCTGTTACAACTCAGGAGAGAAATCCAAATTGACTCTATTTATAAGGTATTGCTGGGCTGCTTTGTCCAACTGCATTTAGCACACCTGCATTTTGCCCCAGGCCACAGCACCTCCTCAGCCTGCCCAAGTGTGGTTCATCCTCTTTTTGGGACTTCTAGAGAAAAGGTTTATATATATACTATATATAATATTTACTCCCCAACATGCTGTAGTTTGGCATCACAGCTGAGCTGACTTGGGGCAAGCCAGAAATGACTCCTGGCTGAATAGGTAAAAGCCTCTGAGTTACTGAGGCAGAACTCCATGCACCAACCCCTCACAACAAACTATAAAATATAGATGATTATGCTACATATATGGCTAAAGTCTATTCATTTTGAGGTCACAAAGACTGAGTTTTCCCCCTCTCTTGCAAACCAGGATTTGAAAAGGCACACAGAAGTGGATGGGGATATAGAAGCTGCAAATTGAACTGCAGAAGGAGGCTGGAATGAGATGAGCTTTAAGGACCCTTCCAAACCAAACCATTCTGTGATTCTATGATAAATGATAACAAAAGCAATGAACGCAGAGACCAGCCTG
>NW_008657065.1:0-7344 GCF_000695815.1 Acanthisitta chloris | reverse complement strand
AAAACACATCCTGAGCCCTCCAGGACCACCTTCTCAGCAACATTTTGGAACGTGCACCAGGAATGAGGGTGATTATACACCTAAATAACCACTCAGTAACGTGTTCCCTTTCCTTGGGAAAGATGTTGGTGTGAGCTCTTACCATCAAAGCATTAACCAGAAAGAAGTATCTGCATATAGTAGCATCAGAAACATTCTACAAATTATTTATTCAACCTTCCTTCCTGCTCAGCTGTAGCTTCTGGGCTTTCCTATGCTAAATTGGCCACCTCCGCTGTCTCCTGCCTGGTTTACACACAATCAGTGTTTTGCTGTTGCGAGGTACTTTTGCCCAGCCCTGGCAGATCTCAGGACTCAAATGGGAAAGGAAGAAAGACATTTAAAGTTTCTCTTCCAAACTACCCTGCCAGCAGCTGTCAGTGTCAGGCATCACCTCATCACCACACCACACAGCCCTTCCCCAGGGAGCAGAGATCCCACTGCTGCAATAAGGGGACAGCAAGTTGGTTTTAAACAGGATCCTCCTCCCCAAACTGGTCATTTCTGCCTCAAAATTTAGCAGCACTTTGGCTTTTTCCTTTCCTGGAACCCTGACTGGGCTGGAAGGCAAATGCAGGAGAACTGGGAGCTAACATGGAATAAACACATCAGCTGATTACTGCTTCGGCTGAAAGAGCTTTAATTCTCCCAGACCATCTACACAGCCTGTTCATTTGGGGGAAAAGAAGTCATTTCAAATTTCTTTTCTAATGGCTGCTGGCAGAACAAAGATGAAGGACTGGAAGAGCTGATCAATGTTTAAGCCCATCTTCAAAGCGATTTGGGGAGTTGCTGAGGATAAACAAGCAATCGGGGCCCAGGAGCCAGGCTAAAAGCTGACAGAGAAATTGCTTTTTTCCAAGGCAAACAGAAGGCAGCTAATGGCTCAGTTCAGAGAGGCTGTGCTCGCTCCCCTCATAATACAAGCAGGGCAAGAGACCAAATTTCATTTCTATCTCACAACAACTTTAATTAAAATCATCTAAGCCCTTTCTGCCTCTCTCCTGCCACGAGGTGTAGTTCTGCTCACAGGAGGTATTAGCTAACTCTGCCTTATTAATGTGCCCTCCCTGAAAATGCTGTTTATGCTGCAGTCAAACGACTGGGGAGCCCAGCTGCAGGAGAGCTCTCTGCTGCTAATTAAGAGGAAAACACACAAATCCCACCTTTGATGTGTAGTAGTGGCAGCACTCATTCCCCATGTGCTCCTGAAGCTGCTCCACTGCTTCACAAGGCATCTTGCCAGGGGGATACACCATCAGATGCTACTCTTCACCATCATCTGCACCCTGCAGGTGCCAAGATGCTACTGGAGGAAGAGGATGGACACTGGCTAAAGGACATTCACAGGATGAACGGGTCACATTGGAAGGGAGCACAATCAGTCATCTGCTCCCTACTCCCTACTCGAGCAGGGCCATCCCAGAGCACATGGCACAGGATTGCATCCAGACAGTTCTTGCATACCTCCAGTGAGGCAGATTAGGTAGACCAAGGATTTTTCAGTAGTCTTATAAACACAGAAACTTCAAAGCCAGTTACATGGTCAAGGCCCCCAACCTTGTGATGTGATGTACAGTGACCCATGCCTGCACAGCAGCACTGCCACAGCGATGTAGGAAGGTCAGTCCTGGGCTTGGGTATGAGGCTGGGGGAGCATATGTGAGACTCTTTGGAGTCCCCAGCACAGGAAGAACATAGACTTGTCTTTGGGAGAGAATTGGTTCCCTTAGAAGGATGTGGGAAGCACTGGCTCTGTCAGCTCTTCTGCACAGGGACAAAGTGCTTGGATGTGGGAGGTCTTCTTGATCCTAACCGGTGGGTGAAGCCCAGTCTTAGAGAAATAAGGGTGATCTGGCGCTCCCATGAAGAAGTTCGGACCTTGACCACATGGCGCTTCACACTAACAACTGCTGCTGTGGCTATTGTGTCAGAGTCAGCTCTGTCAGTGCCCTCAGTGTTCATGGTGCCTTTCACCTGGCCTTCAGCTGCATCCTACACTTGCCAGGGTTTCAAGGTGACTTTTCTGGCCTGAGATGTGGCCTCTGTGTAGAAGACTGCAGGTGGCTGGTGCTCAAACCAAGAAAGCCTCTGTGGTGGCTCTGGGACAGACTGCAGAGCCGATGGTGCTGCCTGGCCTGACCGAGAGTATTCCTGCTCTGTGGGGGTTTGGTGCTTCAACAGCTCCTGCTTTCTGTCTCTGGAGCTGTATCTGCTTGTAAAACAGGCATTTGCTTGTGACTGTTAGTGCTGCAGCAATCTGCAATGCTTGGAGCTCTTACAGCTCCTGAAACTCTTTCTGGAGTTGCTAAGAGCTATAAGTACCGCAAAAATCCTCTTGAGCTCCTCTAGTAACTTAGCCTTATTTTTTATCTGTATTTTTTAACATTTGTTCCAAAGTTTAGTGTGCAACTCTTGTGCTCTCACATTTCAACAGGCTACTAAAACTTTGCCCATATCTGTGATGAGTTTGAGAGAATCACAGGATGGTTTGAGCTGGAAGGGACAGTAAAGACCGTTGAGTTCCATCCCCTGCCATGAGCAGGGACACCTTCCACTAGCCCAGGTTGCTTCAAGCCCCATCCAAAAAAAGTGTGGCAGAGACAGAAGGAAAGCACAAGATTTAAACTAATAAAGACACCAAGAGCCCACGTAGGGAATATCTGCAACCCCCTCCTCTGTCCCCCTTGTGCCCTTGGCCAGCCTAGTCCTGAACTCAGCGATTCACACACTAAAACCAGCAACAGTGATTCCAGAACAAGTATTCATTGCTACCATTTCCACACCACCTTCTCTGGCAGAAACTGCCTCTGCTAATTCCATGTTTCAGTGATAGCAGACAGACCCCCAGGGGAAGGATATTCTCCCTCCAAGGAAGGGGGGACACAGCAGGAGCTACTTAATGCTGTCACAGCAGGAGATGGAGCTGCACTACCTTACATTGCTCATACATTTAGCCCGTCCATTCTTATTCTGCTTGTAGTAGCAATCAGAAAATGAGTTCATGTTCAGTCCCACTGTGGCTGGATTTGTTGCACTATTAGCATCAGATAAAGCTGTGGCACTTCTTTTGTTTGGTACCATCACTTGCCTCATTCAGGGGATGCTGCAGCCTTCACCTGGGAATCACGGAATTCACACAGATATAGCCCGGCGGTGTTCATCTATTTACCTCAGACTTGGCAGGAAAAAACCAAAACCAACCTGGCACTATGTTTTCTATTTTAAAATCAGACTTTTTGGAATAACAAAAATAGGATAGTTGTGCAACATCACTGGCAAAGCCTATGGAAATTCAGTAAAGGAAGTACGCTGCTGCAGGTGCAGAGATGCTACTGAAACTAAGCTCAGCATCCTGCTGTGCACATCCTCACAGCTCCAGCATCAGAGTAGCAGCAAAAGCTCAGAAGCATTTAAATCAATGAGGAACCTTCCCTGCAAAGGCAAGGCCAAGCCTTGCCTCAGAGGCTTCTCCCTGGCACAACTTGTTCTGTGTCAGTATTTGGTTATAACATATTCTCTTTAAAAAAGGAAAAATTATTATGATTATGAGGTCCAGTGTGACAGCCTCAGGGTCCACCCACAGCTGCTCAGCAGGTGCTACTATGTCCCCTCATGTCGAGGATCCGTGAGCAGAACAGGATTATTTGTGTTCAACAGTGTTGTATAAGAGCCAAAGGGATGACACTGCCCTGCTAGCCCTTCCCAGGCTTCCAGGCATGGCTAACGAAGCAGCTGACTCTCAGGGGGAGGTGAGCTCCTGCCCAGGCGATGCAGCTTTGGGCACTGCTAATGCAGCCAGAACTGCTTTAAGATGGTCAGATCTTAAGATAAAAACTATTCTCATTTTATTTAAGATAAGGAAGTCATTACAATGCTCCCAGGACTTCACCTTGCTTGAACAAGGAGGAGCTTGCTGGGAGCTCACACCACTACAGATTGCAGACAACACACTTTTCCACATCCATGCTCCAGCATCGTCTGTTCCATCCTGCATACTATCCCCCAGCTCAGGCTCTGCAGAAGCAGCTCCTCTTGCTTCCCCCAGCCTGGCAACACCAGGATACTCTTTCTGACTGTTTTGAACTGCAAGAAACAAGAGAAGCCCGAAGAAAAGCTTCAGATTCGCTATGTGCATGCAGGTTTGTCTCCATGCAAGCTAAGACTGCCCACTGTGAAAGGAAACAGTGTTTGCCCATGGTTACAAGCCTTAGCTTTGACAGTTGCAGCATCTTAAATGCTAAACTAGACATGGCCAGATGTTAATTCTGCAGAACACTGATCTAAGTCAGTCTCTGTGCTGGTGTCAGCTCAATTCTTGCTTTTATAAAGTACAAACAATTCATTTTACATCAGAGATAGAGCTAGCAGACACCTGACCTTGTAATTAAATACACATTTTCATGTGAGCCCCCCCTGTGTAATATTACTCACTTGAATTAAACAGCTACACAGGACTGCTGGCAAAAATAAACCTAGCCCCAGTTCTCCCAGCACTGAAGAAGGCAGCAGAGTTCTGTGCACAACAGCAAAATCAACTTAATCACAAATGACAACTTCTGAAAGACTTTACTTTGGATTCATCCTTGGCATTTTTCTAGGCCAGCTTGAAAACAAAAGCTTTGTCTTCTTAAAATGCAATTGCCTGAGGCACCTCTAAAAAAGGCGACATAACTCAGGTTTGAAAAATGCCTCCTGGGTTTCAGATCCTCCTAAGAGCCTCTTTACTATTCAGCTTGATTCAGATTACCCAGATCAGCATGAACTCTGCAGATTTAGCCCCAGCTACCAGCACAGGTATAAAAAGCACACATTTAGGATTATTTTTTCAACTATATGATTAAAGCTCTACAGCTATAAAAAAAGAACTTGTTATTGATCTGAATGGTTCCTCTCTCCCTTTTCTCCAGCAGGTTTATAAACACTCTCTGATGACAGTTTATACTGAATTTCACTCTGTTCAGCTTATTTCACATTTTTTCCCAGCCTGTTTTTCTTGCTTAGTGTTTTCAACCTTTCCATCACCAACCTCAAGCTGTGAAAAGAATGAACGACTTGTTTCAGAAGCAAAACTTGTGCCTAAAATTTGATTCTTGTTTCTTCTCCCCTCCACAAACCTTTATTCCAATAATTCTGCAAGCAGGGACTGCAGCTTCTGCAAATACAAGAGCATAGCCCTGTGCCAGGCAAGGCAGGAGCTTCATGGCAGGGGGCAAGGAAGGAAAAGCTTCTCCAAGACAAATACAGCTACTTCCAATGGCTATAATTAACACCTTGGATAGCTCTGCAATACCTTTAGCATATCACAGAGTTTTATATCCATAGCCAACTTTTTTTGAGCAAATGCAAGTTTGGTGCTAGGTCTGAAAACTCCTTATACAGCCACCAATAAAGAACTCAAATCAAAAGAAATTCTGTTGCTTTTACTGCCTGATTTGGGCCAAGAAGAGCTGAAAACTCTCTTGGTGATGGGGGAATGTGTTAGTCTTCTTTTTCTGAATGATCAAGTCCCATCATTTATTCCACAGAAACTGTTCTCTGTCAAGAGCTTTAATCCTCTCTTTTCAATCCCTAAGTAAAACATCCTCCCAAAACTCACTGCCTATTATCTGCCTTTTCTAAAGAAAGCGCTTCTTAAGAAACTCACCTTGGTCTGCTTTGCCATTCCCCTGAAATCCATCTCCAATATTAGCTTGACAGAAGGAAAACACCAGCAATCCTCCACAGAGAACTGAGTGTGTGAACACCTGCACCTCCTGAAGGAATGTTTCACACGTGGCCAAGCTGCTCACCCAAAACGAGTCACACAAAGGCTTCCAGGAATATGAGCAACAAACCTTGTGACAAGCTGTCTCTGAGAGCAGGCAGCCCATAAAGGATGCTACAGGGCCACATTGCTGTGGCTTAACATGAGGTTTTGCTCATGGCATGGGCTACTTACATGCCCCAAGACCAGGAGTCCTGCCCTGCAAGCTCCTCATCCTGGAGCTCTGCTGCTGGCTCTGCTTGGAAACCAAGCTGCTTCCCTCCTGTTAGACAGAAGAAGGTAATGCAAAGAGCCCAAATCTGAACAAACTGCAGAATAAACGGCAGGACAAAATGAAACAGAAAGCACCACCTCCCCCTTAAATGCTGAAGGGAGGCCAAGAGTGGAGGCACCTGTGGAAGAGCTCAGCCTTCCTCCCCACAGCTGGGAGTCCTGTGACTCAAAGGTCCTGTGACACAGCCCACCCCTTCCACACCATGACTGTTCCTCTGATGACACAGCCAAAGAAAACTGGCTCAAGCCTGGGCACTGAGGTCCACAGCAAATGCCAGGCTGAAGGCTTGCACTGCCCTGCCAGCTCAGAAAGAGCCAACAGCAGTGGCTAACCCACACTGCCACCCTGACTCCCTCACTGCTGGGCCGGTGCTGGCACATGGTATTTATTGGCAGGGGAGAGACAATTATTTCCTTAATATCAAATAAGAGAGTCTTTTCTTCTGGCTTCAAAAGTAAGCTCAAGTCAGTTGTGATGCTTTCGACTTCAGTCTCCTCAAAAGCCCAAGCTCCCAGACCGGAGCAGCCACTGGAGCATGGGAAGGCCCTGGAGCCACAGCTGAGCGTGGGATGGTTCCCAGCTCAGCCCCACAGCTCAGCCCTTCCCTGGGGCAGGAGCATCAGACTCACACTCAGAAGTGGTGGAGTTGCCATCCCTGGAGGGATTTAGAGGACATGCAGATGTGGCCCTTGAGGACATGGTTTCATAGTGGGCTTGGCAGTGCTGAGGGAATGGTTGGACTTGATAATCTTTTCCAACCTAAATGATTCTAGGATTGTGTTCTGAGGCACTGCAGCAAGAAAGACTGAGATGGGTCGTTCCTGCAGGTGGGCTCTTGCTCTTCAGGAGCAATGCAGGAAAATAAAGGTGCACATCCACACTATTCTCCATCCTAGCGATTTGTGTCTCAGCCTTCTGGGCTCTCTAGTAAGAAGAATCAGCTGCTAGACACCCTCTGAAAGACACAGCCAAATCTGACCGTTTCACACCCACCAAAGCTTTTCTGGCAGAGCCAGGAGTAAGCCCTGGAGTTTCACACATCACAGAATCATTAGAGTTGGAAAAGACCTCCAAGATCAAGTCCAACCTTCGACCAGGTATCACATCTACTCGGTTTTTTAACACTTCCAGGGATTGTGACTCCACCATTCCCCGGGGAAACTTGTTCCAAAATACCAGTACCGGCAGATATCAGCAGCCCAAACATAATCGTGACACAGAAATGCTTTGAAGGCTCCAGCACCGCCCGCTGGGGCTCGCAGGA
>NW_008657064.1:0-743 GCF_000695815.1 Acanthisitta chloris | reverse complement strand
GTTCTAGTAGGTTGGCTGAGGGTAGCTTTGGTTTTCAATATTTCAGAACACCCATAAAGTATTTGTGGGCTATGGTTGGAAATGTAAGAAATTGGCATTTCTTCTAAGAGCACTGGCACTGATGTCCTGCTGCTTGTATTTTCATGGGAAAATGGTTAGAAGTTTTCCAATTCTGTTCACTGCAACCCTGACACAGCCTTTGCTTGAAATTTCAGCCTGTCGGTTGCAGAGTTCATCCCCTGCATAGAGGATTGTGCAAGTCTGTGTCTTCTTCTTGGAAACTCTCATCAATTCTCTGCAGATTCCAAAGAATGACCTCTTGCCAACATTTTTGAGGTTCTCCTCCTAACATGCAAGCTGCACACAGACTTTCAGGAAAACATGTTACCAAACACTAGTCTTTTAAAAATCTGTCCCTGATAGTCCGTACAAACACTAGAACCCTAATAAATCCGACTTACACCTTTAGAAATCAAACCAGGAAAGTCTGTTAGGTAGTGTCTGCTGATCTACTGGCATGCCTTCCATGACTGCCAAACAGTACTGTAGCATCGGAAAATGGTTCTAAGGTTTCCAATCCTGTTAACTGCAATCCTGACACAGCCTTTGCTTGAAATTTCAGCCTGTAGTTTCATCATTCGGATACTTAGTTATCCTTTAACAGGATAACCCATAAGCAACTGGTTTGTATGTGATATTAAAAGGGAAAAAAAAAGCTTCCTGGCTGTGTTTTGCATTTGAAA
>NW_008657063.1:339-675 GCF_000695815.1 Acanthisitta chloris | reverse complement strand
GGGACGCGCAGAGCCGCGGATTTTGCGCGCCCGGCCCCGCTGCGCGTCTCCTCCGCAGCTGGCGCAGACCCGGCGCAACGCCCCCGAGATGGGGTCTGCCGCAGCACCGCCGGCTTTTATTAGATGTGCCTTTTTTCCTTCTGGAGATGCCCACATAAACGTTAGAGGCAGGGGAGAAGCGTCCCAATAAAGCGCGATGGACTTTGTAATACAATTTATGCTGTCATTCATAAATAACAATGCCATATGGTAACCATATTGCTTATACAAGTAAAGCCGTCAAAGTGTCACTATTTGATTTATCTCAGCAGCTTCTTCCAACGGTGACGTTCAGCT
>NW_008657063.1:0-212 GCF_000695815.1 Acanthisitta chloris | reverse complement strand
TAGATAGATAGATAGATAGATAGATAGATAGATAGATAGATAGATAGATAGATAGATAGATAGACAGATAGATGGATTGAAGGATGGAGGGGTTTTTCCTGATTATTTTGTCCCTATTTGAGCAAACCCCGAAGGGAATGGACACCTCTGTCCCCAGCGAGGCGCGCCCTGAAAACGTCAGCTCTGCAACTTTTGCTCGTAAATCCCTGTCC
>NW_008657062.1:0-3399 GCF_000695815.1 Acanthisitta chloris | reverse complement strand
TCCCTCTTGGCTCGCCGAGGCTCCTTATCTAATTACCGTGTCTAATAGCCCGGGTCAGTGGGGGCGGCCGCGGCCTGAGCGTCGCCCCGGGTGGTGGCTTTACCTTAGAGGTAAATCTCCTCTCAGGGCTGGTAATAACCAAACTGATCAATGACAGCAAAGCTCTGTGGTGTGGATCCCAGCCAGCCATCCTCCTTTAATCCCCCTGATGGCTTTCATTCAAAAGAAACACTTCGTAATGTATTGTGTAATGCTTTTAAAAACATACAGAAGCTTGCCACAAAGTGGGTTTTGGTTTAAATATAGAAAAGCTTTTGAAACGTGTTTCCTAGCTAGAACAATAGAAGGTTTTCCCCTTTTTAGCATTTTTGCCTTCGACTGAAATAGCTGACGTGTCAATATCCTGAGTAAATATGACTTCTGCTCATCCAGTTGGTTTTTGGTCGGGTACGTTCAGCTAATGCAAATGTAGCCTTGTGTGCAAAGCTGCCTGAGCAGCTGGTACGTGCGTGATTGGACATGGACGAGGCATCCCCACCTCACTGCTAGCACATCTGTTTGATGTGTTGCATCATTTATGTCCACAGTTGTTCATATCAGGAGAGAAGATCAGGTAATACAAACAATGTCTCCTCTCCACACCTCCCGGATGCTGAACCAAGGTGCCACAAGGATTTGCTGACCTGGTTTAGGCTTTCTTCAGCTTCTTTGTCATAGTTGTCTAATGGAGACAATGTCCACTTTCCCCTGTGTCAGCACTGGGGACTCTCTGGCTCCTGACCTCTGTGTAGCCCCCAAAATCTGCTCCCCTCAGCACCCTAGGCAGTGGGGGTTGCTGACTAATCCAAAAACCTTTGCAATGGCAAACAAGCCAAGGCTGATGTTTGGTCATCCAGTGCAGTAATTGTTAATTACTGGAGCCACAAGACCTCTGAGAGGTCTTCCAAGGAGTTCCTCCTTGAATAGTTCCCAGATCTTCATCTCAGCTCTCCAGGTGGCTTTTGGCCATGTGGTGTTGGCTACCAAAAAACCACCCCTGGCAGTCCCTGCTCTGCAGCTGTTCAATGTGCACTCACTCTTAGGTCAATTGACATGACAAGACTTGTTATCTGGATATGGGATAAAACACTTCCTGCATCGTTCAGTCACTGTATCACTGAAATCTGTGTAATGGGTGTTCTTGCTTACTCTTCACTGATATTATCATCAGCAGTAATACTTAGCATAATAGTTTTAGATCAATTAATGATCATAGGTTAACCTAGGAATTTTTCAGTTTCACTTTAGTTTGTATTCAGTGGGATTTAGGAAGCCAAATGCTGACATGTTTAATTTGTCACTCATCAGTTAATAAATGTTCACAGATTGAAAAAGAGTGGGGAATAATCAGAAGGCACTTCAATTTTAATATCTGTTGGAGGGATTTTGCTGTAGTTTGCATATATATATATATATATATATGAGCTTGGTATGTTTTTGTTAATTAATTTCATTGGGATTCCTCATATGACTATGTGGGTTGTATTTGCAGAAATCTTTCCAGGACTGGGATAATAGTTGGCTTTAAAAAAAAAAAAGAATATAAAATGAGTTGAAAATACTCTTAAGGGCTGGACAGTTTTCCTCTCCTAGTTGACGTGTTAAACGATACAACATTTATAAACCCTTCTCCCTGGCAGGTTTTGGAGATCATATTCACTGGAGAACACTAGAAGATGGGAAGAAAGAGGCAGCAGCCAGGTATGTTCACCAGTTTTAAATACAGAAAACTGATTTTAAAAGGATTCATAAAGGTTTTATTTCTGCCCTAAATTTAACCACAGTGTAATTGTTAACAAAAATTAAGGCGGTTTAGCAGACTCTTCACATCCCTACAGCTTATTAGAAAGAAAACAGAGAGTTTTGATAACTTTGCTGAAGCACCACCTCAGTTTAATCACTGCAGTCTAATTAGATGATTGAAGCCCTTGCATGTCTTTGAAATGAGAATAATTATTTATCATAGTAAAGAAGGATATGTTACTCAAACCCACAAACACAGGTGTTAGTAGTGCTCAATCCCCTTGAACTCAGCAGTGCTAAGAGCTTCCCTGAAATTCCCTGTGCCTATATAGGTAAGTCCTCAGGGTGAGATGAGTTATTTTATTCCCATCTGCACAAAAGTCTGGAAGTTTCAAACTGTAGTGAACTGATAGAACCTTTTTTGGGTTAAGCCAGAACTCCAAAAAGAACACTGTCTCTATGAAAAGGTTAAAAATTACATTTTGATACATTTTTCCCTCAGAATTTCTTCTGTTTCTTGCTAAAATGTGAGAAGGAAAATGGTATGCTTATACATTCTACTTGTACTTTTAAATTTGTAACTAGATCTGACAATGCTGACATGAGCAGAAATTCCTCATGCCTTCCAGGTTTGCTGTTTAATTGAGTTCTGCTCTCAAACTGATCCATCTGGCAAGTTCTGCACTCTAGTGCAGACACCACATTAACCCAGATGGTACAGTTCAGCTATCTTACACATTTTTAAAATGGGATATGTTAGCATTTGTGAAAAAAAAAAAAAAGATTATTTCAGTATTTCCAGCTATAATTCCTTTGCAAGGAGGCAGAGGAAGCTTTACAATGAGACAGAGGAGGGAGGGAGTGATGGCAAGCTCTGAGCTCCCAGGTTTAGGCAGGATGAGTGTTACTGCTCAGAAATACCCTGCAGCAAGGGATGGGTGTAATCCACTCTCTCTCCATTCCTTGCTGATGCACAGACATGCTCGCTGATTTCAGTTCAAGCAGCATTTTAGTGTTACTGAACTGAAGGATTGGGAGAAACCACCAGCAAAGAAAAGATAAACCTGAAAACCAGATTTTTCTTCTGACTTGGGACAGGAGATGAAAAATTATACGGAATTATCTGTGATGCATCAAGTGAGATGCACCAGCGGTCTAGGAAGTTTCAAGACTTCTATTTCAATTATGTTAGCATTTGCGAAAAAAAAAAAAAAGATTATTTCAGTATTTCCAGCTATAATTCCTTTGCAAGGAGGCAGAGGAAGCTTTACAATGAGACAGAGGAGGGAGGGAGTGATGGCAAGCTCTGAGCTCCCAGGTTTAGGCAGGATGAGTGTTACTGCACTGAAGGATTGGGAGAAACCACCAGCAAAGAAAAGATAAACCTGAAAACCAGATTTTTCTTCTGACTTGGGACAGGAGATGAAAAATTATACGGAATTATCTGTGATGCATCAAGTGAGATGCACCAGCGGTCTAGGAAGTTTCAAGACTTCTATTTCAATTCTATAAACCGCACAACGTGCTCGTGTCAGGGATGCTGGAGACGTCCGATGCTGAGCTCCCTGCGGGCGCGGCTCCAGCGCCCCGACAGCCACGGGCGTCGGCCCTGCGGGG
>NW_008657061.1:0-6036 GCF_000695815.1 Acanthisitta chloris | reverse complement strand
AGGGAGGAGAGCTGGTGTGGCAGAGGGTGCCATCTAGAGTGCAGCACTGGCACAGCGTCTCGGCAGCTCCAAGGCACACATCGCACCGTGAAGTCTCTATTCATAATTGATGGTCAGCAATTGCTGTGTTTGCTTTCCGCAGTTAATGGCTCTGAAAGTGGGTTTGGTTTTTTTGCTTGTTTTTTACAGAAAAATGTACTCTACTGAAAGATGAAAATTATGTTTCATTCTCTTTAAAAAACCCACATCTATGAAAGCAGTTGTTTTGAGAAGTGGATTGTTTTCTTCTTTAATTAGTTAGTTTCAGACAGAATTGCTTCTTACAGCAAGTACATACTTTGATGACTCTCCTCTTAGACAGTCTCTCGAGTTCCAACCCATTCCCATTTAAGTGAATAGATGTTTCATCATTGCCTTCAACTTCATCCACAGAAATTATGTACGTATGCCCACAAACATAAACATGTAAATGCATACAACTGAGTAAAGTTTACTATATTTCCTGCCAGCACACTTCTTCTTTCCTTCTTTTCCTGATCAGTACAATATAACTGCTTGTCAGGCTAGCAAACCAAGCTAAGATCTTTAAAAGAAAGGTCTTGGTTTACCTTTTATCATTATTAACAGCACAGTTAGGGCCCAATTCTTTACCCCTTTGAGAAATTCCTAAAATAAAGACTGTGTGAAAGTGAAGTTTTAAAAGCTTAGGAGAAATATAACCAATGTTTATGTATCTGGAAACCTCACTCTGGTGAGGTGTAATACCAGAGTTCAGTTAGACTGCCTTTCACTGTATTCCCAGGGGACTGGCGAGCTAAAATGGGAATACAGAGCTATTTCTCCAGCTTGCAGCTAGCCACCAGCTGTTCGCCTTCGAAATGTGTTCCTTTCTACCCTACTGGACCTCCAAACTCTCCCTGGCTTTTCTTACAGCACTATTAAGAAAGAGCCAGCTCCAAACATTAGACTGAAGAAGCAAACATCAAGGCAATGAGTTAAGAGACTGCAGCATGAAGTGCCAAAAAATTCCACCACCTCAGTTGCTTTCTGCAATTCAGCATCAAACTAAGATACATTAACACAGGCAAAGCTGCTCTCAGTCTGTTTCCGGACCCTAAAGATTAAAAACTCACGGGAAGAGCTATATGGCAGAACCAGCAGTTTTTGCTTTCTCACCTGTGCAACTTGTTATCTTCACACTGGAAGAAAACTCTCTTAAAAGAGCCAATAATACCCTCCAAACCATGTCCACCCAGTTGTGGTTTCAGGTTTTGTTTAATTCTCATTTTCACTGTAACACTAAATGAAACTCTCTAAAATAAACACATCCTACTCATATGAGACACGCTCTGTTTGTTTAATAGATCACTTTCTATGTCTGCAAAGTGAAAATTGTAGTACCTCACTGAAGACTGGAATAATTTTGAAAAAAAAATAAATAAAATAATGACCCAACAGAGTAAGAAGTATCAAAAATTCAGTTGATAATACAAATGAAAACATCATTAAATTTCCTTTACATCAATGCTCCAGGGTATCATCCGAACACAAAAATACTCAGAATACTTGAAAAACTGATCTACCATATCAGTGCAATCAGCATACAAACACCCACAGCACCTATTTTTCAAGTCTTTTCACAAACTGATGTGTAAAATTTATTTCTCATTGCCCTACTGCAAGCAGATTTTCCCAGTTCTTGTCTAAATGATGTGTCAGTAAAAATAATGTTTCCTCTAGATTATCCCATAGAAAAAAATCATAAGACAAGAAAATGTGTGAGTATTTCTAAATATATTTTCACTGATCACAGAGTCATTTTCCTACCAAAGATTCTACACCATGATGCCTAGCACCATTCTTACTGAGAGAGGTGCAGCATACTGGACACCACTCAGCCCTGCAAGCATGGCACACAGCACCTTACCATGTCTGCTCACCAGTTAATGGGAAGCAAAGGACAAAGCTGTCTTAGTTCCTCTGGGAAATCTGCTCTTTCTGTGGGATTCATTCTGTGCTCCCTAACTCCTAAGCTTTTAGATAGGACAAATGCTTTCAAAGCATGAATCCAACAAAATTCATGTTCACCTTCTGATTTTGAAGAGCAGCAGAACCATATAATTGTTTTACAATTTCTGAATATAAGTCCAGCTGTAAATAAATCTCAGAATAACAACACGTGTTTGCTTCTGTGAATACAAAAGATTGAAAGATGCCGACCAGATCATTTTAACAGATGATAAAGAAAAATTCAACTCTACTGGGAAACACACATAGCAAACTCCTTAACTAGCTGAAAGAAGAAAGAGGCAGTGCTATGGGAAAACAAATTAATTATACAGTTAGTTAGTTACCTTTTCATCTTCTGTTCCAGGATCCGATTCAGTGAATTTTTCTTCCTGAAAGCTTCTAGTCATCTTCATTTTTTCCACACTCTGAAAAAATGCTGTTTTTTCTAATCTGTTTCTGTTGTACCGTGTATTTACCTCTTCCAGCCTGTTAATCTTAAGTAGCTTCATACTATGTCCAGTTAATTTACTGTCTGTTCTCCTCTCCACCTTAGATTCATAAACCAGTGAACACTCGTAACTTCTGATTTCTCCTCTTTCTTGGCTGTACAAAAGAAACACAAATAAGAGGCATTAGTGTTATTCATGCATGTTAGCTTAGAAAATTACCATGTTGCAAGACTTTATATTTCAACTCTCTCTCCTTATGCTTGCTGAACCAATACACAAATACAGAGCTAACAGCACTAGATGTTCACAGATGTCATTCCATATTCAACCAGGTTACAAGACCAATATAATTTAATTTGTTCATAGAAACTATTTGGCTCTATCAAATCAATATGTATTGCTGTTGCTTGCAGATCTTGCTTATGGATCACTCCCCTCTTTTCAGCCACCTCAGTGGTTCCCTGTTGCTCAGGATGTGATCTTTCTTGTTGCAATTCCAGCAAGTTAGCATGCAAGGACCCTGTTATTAAGGCCATAAAGATTTTAGATATTAAACAAAATAGTTTAGGCATGAACACAGGCCTTCCCTCTCTTCCCACTATCCTGTACCACAGAAATAGGTAATTGCAAAAATCGTGGTGATTTCAGGCCCTCTGTGGAAGGCTGCAGAAGAGCACAATCCTCAGCTGGGCTCCTTCCCACTCAGGCCCTCACTATGGGCCTGGTGCTTACATGATGTAGGATCATAGAGGTTCGTCTAATGGTAAGATCGGCTGGAAAGTTATTGCAAGTCGAGATGTTAGTTCTGATTCTCTGTAGAAGGGCTTTTATTTCACAGCAAGGTGGTGGGTTCCCCTCTCAAGTAATCACTTGGCTACTCTTGGAATATATGTCCTTTTGCACAACTATTTTTTTTTAAAGGAGTAGGAGAAACTACTCTAAAATTTCACTGAGCACCTCTGTGCAGACCCAGGAAATAGAGGACAAAAATATTTCCATTACTATTATTGCAAGCCTTCCTTCACTGTACTGCAAACCCAGCTACAAAAGCATAGCACTAATGCCTTAGCTCTAGAAAGCTGAATCTGTTAAATCTCATTACACAGCTCATAGTTTTCAATTTAACTTGCACAAGTACCATAAACTATATGGTGTAATTAAGAATGTATATACAACCTTACAGTCATTAGCAGCACAGAGAAACAGCTTTCAGTGTACAACCAGAGACCCAATTAAATCAGTTATTTTTACCTGAACACCTCCCAACAGAAAATGCTCCTCAGTGTTTTGACCCCGCATCTGTGCACATGCAACATATTAGATGTGTACCTGCATCAACTAACTGCTCTGCTCACAGTTAGCCCTCCAAACCTCCAGATGCGAAAGATGTCACGTGCTACCTTGTGTGACACAGGAGGTGGTTAGCTAGTGGTGACATTTAGAGATGATGGACAGCAAAGAACCGTGCAAGCTTGCAGCTTTCAGATGAGCCTTCCAGAGAGATTCCTGCTACCATGTTACTGCAGTCCTAGAGTCCACTCTTAATGTGGGAGGTGCAGGGACACCATTATGGGATGGTAAGACATTCGTCATCTCAAGAAATCATGCACTCAGTATGTAAAAATGTCCAGTCTGCTGCTTCTAGCCTTTATCACCAGCTTTCACAGCTCTGACATCTCTTTCCATCTCCTTCGGCTGAAAGAACACTCTATGAGAATTTTTTCACCCATTGCTCAAGAGCAGGTTATTGGGGATTCCTAAAGGCTCTGAGAATTGCAGGTGACATGCCACAAGGGCTCTGTCTACCCTTCGAGACATTATTCTACAGTCCTTTGATCTACTCCATGCCAAGGGGTGATGTGACATACACAAAAGCTGTCAGAAAAAAACAGTAGATGTTTCCAGATGCCCTCCTGCTGCCTCCATGTCTCCAGCTACTCAAATCCCACAGTAGTTTAGAGTGACCTGTCTGTGAAGACTACTTCTGGCCTGACATGACTGCTGCCAAGGAAAGCTGATTCAGGCGCTCTATAGCTCTTCAAAGAGCACATCATCCTCTAGGTTTTGACCACCAAATATGGCTATCCATCTCATGAGAATGACATGTCCTAATGAAAGGACATGTTGTTCCTTCAAGTTGACCAGTGACTCAGTTACCTGGGAAAATATTAATGGGACGTCACGCTCACTTGGCTGTTACCAGTGAGACTAGGATTGAATCCTAATGTGTCCCCCATTATTATCTTAATATATTCCTGAAACAATAAGCTAAACAATGGAAAGCTTCTCAGGTGCATACACTGAAACTTGTTTGCAAGTCCCTCCTTCATGGTCTCAGAGGGGAAATCTCACCCTGGTCATGTGCCACTGAGCAATGGGAAGCTATGGCCTTCATAAGGTGTGGAGCTCCATTTCCCCAAAGGAGGGTGAAAACCTTTCCCCAGTTGTTTGCACTCCCCAACTCTGGCCTCAAAGACACTTTCTTCTGGGTTATCTTCAACAAGTCAATCACTCAGTTTAAGTAAAATAACTTGCTTCATGAACCATGTCTTCACTTACTCGGAAACCGCACACACATCGCAAAACCAGAGACACTTGCCTAGCTGTAAGCACAGGCAATATATACCTACAGTCCTACTTATTCTGCCCAATAGCTGAAAATCAACATATTTGCACCATAAAAATATAAACAATAGAGTAAATGCTTATAAAACTGATCAGAAATGGAAATGGGCAAGCAAATAGGTATCAGCCAAAAAGAACTCACAAACAACCCATTTTTTCTTTCAACGTCTGGTTTTAGATAGCAATCCCTTCAGCCAGAACTAGGTTTACCAGATGGGCTGTAAAGTGCTTTGCTTGAAACTCAGTCCTTTGGCCTCCATCTTCAGTTCAAATAAAAACTTTATTTCTGACCTGTTGGCCATTTTCTAACCAGCCCTTTTCAAATTTTGAGCCTGGGGGTGCTGTTAGCCAGTAGCCAGACTTGTTTACCTCCTAATACATCTGACATTAGACTGACCTGAATTTTACAAGCTGGGAACTATTATGTCACCGTGTATAATTAAACCTAAATATATAATTTAAGAAAGAAAACAAGATGTAATGTGGAAAGAATTACCACTGGGTCAAGTTCAGGTGGTAAATTAGGATGCAAACGGTACAGCTTACTATGCCCTTCTTTGAAATATAACCTGCCCTGCATCCTGCATAATACAAGAACTGTATTTTTTTTAATTAAAAAAAAGTAATTTATTGATAGGTCTTCAACCAAGAATGAAGTTTTCACATATTTTGATGAAATACCAGGTGGACCCCCAAATCCATAGACCTTGACAATATTGATCAGCATGACCAATGTTGACCATACTGCTCAACATGATAGCTCCACAGCACTTCAGGACATTTGAACAGCATGGGCCACTGTGGCTTTGCTCTTTGCCCCGCTTTCCCAGGCTCGGCTACAGAACACACTCCCAGGGCCGTGGGCTCGCTAGCGACCTGCCCACCGAAAACCTGGTAGGGACAACCCTACCCTGCCCTGGAATCGCGGCCCGAGAGACCGCAGAGATGCTGC
>NW_008657060.1:351-1497 GCF_000695815.1 Acanthisitta chloris | reverse complement strand
GTCGGAGGTGCCGTCGAAGCAGCGGCCGATGGCGATTTCCTTGGCCAGCCGAGGGTTCTGGTCTGTCACCGTGTAGATGCCGTAGTTGTGACCCAACGGGTCAACCGGTGCCAGCATGGTGAAGGCTCCTGTGTGGTTGTTGTCTGCCACGGGTGGGTGTCTGCTCAGGTACTCCCTGAGGAGGCTGTTGATGGCCGTGCGACGACAGCTTCCCTGAGGGATGATGGACACCAAGGTGCGATCCACCAGGCTTTGGTCGAAGAGCATCCCACTGCACTTGAACTCCACACAAGCTCCTGAGGTGTTCTCCAGCGTCATGTCCCGCACGCTCCGACTGTCCCTCAGCCCGTAGAGCTGCCCTCGGGTACGGGGGTGGCTGCCCCCGACGTTCCTTGACCTCACCATGTACTCCTGCGGCCCCTCGATCTGCACCTTGATGAAACAAGCCCTGAACTCCTGAGGGTTGGGCCACCACGACAGGTAGTCGCCGGTCCAGGAGGTCAGATCGCTCTCCTTGAAGGGCACCACGTTGTACTCGTACTTGTCCACCTCCACGCGGTAGAAACGCAGATGGTTGGCACTGGTTGGTGCCTTCTCACACTCCTCCAGGCTGCGGTAGGAGTAGATCGGCCCGTTGGTCTCGTCAACATTGTTGGGGTCGGGCTTGGCCACATTGATTTGGAAAGCTGTCTTCTTCAGGTTGGGGTCATCGTGGTCCAACCGGCGGTAGCCCAGCTTGCCCAGGTAGGGTTGGGACACCCCAACGGCGTTGGGGTTGAGCTTGGGGCTGGAGGCCACAGCTTCCAGCTCCTCCCCGCCCAGCGTGGCGGTGACGTAGGCCGAGTAGGCGTCGGGGCGTTGCGCGTCACAGAACGCGGGGAGACAAGCGCCGTTGGGGCCTGTGACCACACTGTCGAAGCGGCCCCAGGCCCGGGGGTTGGTGGGGTAGCCAGGTTGGGGCTCCAGGTTGATGAGGCTGATGACCACCCCTTCCAGCTGCTCATAGGGGGTGAACTTTTCATTGCTGTAGGCCCTGACCTTGACGAAGCAGCGCCGATCCTCTGGCACGTCCAGGTTGAAGAGTCGCCTCTCGCGGATCTCCAGGTTCCCCACCAGGAAGGTTCTCTCCTCCCTCTTCCTTCGGCT
>NW_008657060.1:0-253 GCF_000695815.1 Acanthisitta chloris | reverse complement strand
C
This sequence comes from Acanthisitta chloris, assembly GCF_000695815.1. Taxonomy (NCBI): domain Eukaryota; kingdom Metazoa; phylum Chordata; class Aves; order Passeriformes; family Acanthisittidae; genus Acanthisitta; species Acanthisitta chloris. The sequence goes on along the minus strand of NW_008657060.1, from coordinate 252 downwards.
CATGCGCACCTGCACCGGCCCCGTGTGCAGCGCCGAGCCGCTCTCCCCTTCCCGAAAATCCACGGCAAACATGCCGTAGGTCCTCAGGGGAACGATCTCCCCCTCGGGGTTGACAAAGCTGAGATCACTGGAGGCAGCACTGGCCGTGGCCATGTCCCTGGGGTCCAGGAAGGTGACGCTGGCTTTGACCGTGCCGTTGAAGACCTCCCCGGAGGGACGGAGGAAGACTCCGGCGGGAAGGACGAGCTCCCC
>NW_008657059.1:0-202 GCF_000695815.1 Acanthisitta chloris | reverse complement strand
CCCCCCCTTGGCTCACCCACCCAAGGGGTAGACCCCTGACCCAATGGAGATGCCACCACCCCCAACCCAATGGAGGTGCCACCACCCCAAGGCCACCATGACCTCCCCAGCACCCACAGAGGCTTCTCACCCACCCAAGGGGCTGACCCTCAACCCAACAAAGATACCACCACCTCAACCCCCCTTGGCTCACCCACCCAAG
>NW_008657058.1:1129-1396 GCF_000695815.1 Acanthisitta chloris | reverse complement strand
GACACAAACACCCTCGGGGGGTTCTCCTCTCCCTGCAGAGCCCTAAATTGCAGTGACCCCCCGTTTCACCCCATGCCCCCCCTGCTGCCCGAGCCGAGGGGAGGCGAGATCCCTCTCCCCGCAGCAGGAAGTTTGGCTTCCTCCCTATGATGGGAATTTCTCAAGGCGATGGATGTTCCTCGCTCCGACGCGCGATCGGGATCAGCCAAAAAAAGCCACCGCTCGCCCTGCGGCTCCCCTGCCCCCCCCCCACGGGCACCGGCGGCC
>NW_008657058.1:238-1051 GCF_000695815.1 Acanthisitta chloris | reverse complement strand
CCTCTCCAAAAAAAAAAATCCCTTTAGGGGCCGTTAATGAGAGTTAATCGCGGTGGGTTCCGACGTGGAGCTGTGCCCACCCCAGTGGTGCCTTGGAGGGGTTAATCCCACTGGGAATAAGATGAGGAGGTGGCCAGAAGTGTGTTAGGGGTGATGTTCCACCTCTGTCCTCCCGGTCGGGGCAGGCAGTGCCGCTGGCAGCTGGCAGTGCCCCCCCGAGCCCCCCGTGTCCCTCCCCACGGGGGTCTAGGGGCAGAGCTCTGCCCGTGGCCCCTCGACGTGCAGCGCTGGGGAAGGCGAAGCCAAATGTCCTTTTAGAGAGCGAAAGTTTCCCCGCGGTGCAGCTCGGCTGGAATTCCTGGGCTTTTTATAAATCCCTCCTCGAGCCCAGGGATGGGCACAGGCAATGCCAGTCGGGGATCAGAAAGGGAAAAAAAGTGTAAAGAAGGGGGAAAAAAAGGATAAAGTATTTTTTTTTTTTAAGTGCCGAGTCCTCCTGCAAATGTTGTCGCTTGAGCTTTAAAGATATACATATTTAAATCCTTTTTTTTTCCTGCGGAATTCAGAGCTTCCCTAATTCCCTTTTGTTCTTCAGGGCAATTACTTCTATTTTTCTTTAACCCTCTGCACAGCTCGATAAATCTTTTTTTTTTTAACTGCATGATCTCCAACACTTATCAGAGCATATTTTATTTTTTTTCTCCCCCTTCCTTTCCTTTCCCAACTCCTTCAAACTCCGATCTAAAACCAAAATGAAATCCTGCCCTTCGGAAGAGAAGCATAAACGTTCCCGACACCTTGGAAATGTGGTTT
>NW_008657058.1:0-215 GCF_000695815.1 Acanthisitta chloris | reverse complement strand
TCTCCCTTTTTTTTTTTTTTTTTTTTTTTTTTTTGCAATAAAACCCCCGAGCAGGTATTTTCCTTGAGACTCACACATTCCACAGCCTGTCTGAGTCTCTCCGGCCCTTTCCTCTCCCGATCGGAAAACTTCACACTTTTCCCTTTTAAAACACATGTTCGGCTCTGTGGGGGGAAAGAAAAAAAAACACAACAGGGGAAAAGAAAGGAATAATA
>NW_008657057.1:3223-15807 GCF_000695815.1 Acanthisitta chloris | reverse complement strand
GGAGGCGATTGTCGCTGTTCCGACTGGGCGAGGGTCGCCGCCAGCACCCCCAGACAGCGCCGGGACGCGTCAGCGCTTACCCACGGGGCGGATGGGCGTGGAGCAGGGCTCTCCTCATCCCAGAAGCATTGGCACTGGTCACCTCCAGACCCCTGTGCCCTGCTCGCTCCCTAGTCACAAGGGGAATCTCAAAAGGATTTGACCAAGATTCTCCTTTGCCCAAGTTACTGTGACTTGCTTAGGATATGAGACACCAAAACCCATCAGTATTCATTCTTGCACACTGACTGTCTTGCAGTTTGTGCTCATGAACAACATCATAAAAGGGCTTTTTAAAAATTTGCTTAATAAGTCGGTTATCTACAAGCTTGTACTTTTTGGGGGCATCCCCCCTAAAACGTGGATGAGGATTGTATGGAGTTTGCCCTGGGCATGCGAAGTCTTTTCAACAGCAGCACTGATAAGTCTGTTGTCTTGGAGCAGGTGAAGGGTGAGGAAGAGGAGGAGAACACCTTGGAAGTGAGAGAGACTAAAGTTAAGGGCAAAAGGTGAGTATGACCCTCTAAGGTCCATGCCTAGAATTGTGCTTTGGGGTTTTACAGTTGTGCTTATGGTGAAGCAGAAGTACTGCCTCAGTTCCACATACCTATTGATTCTGGAAGTTTTTCTTCCTGAAAAAGGTCCACGTTGTACTTAGGCTACATCCTGGGGTGTTGCAGAGGTAGAGAGCACTGTGCACACAACAGCCACACCCGGTTCCTGCAGCCCAGGAGGCCTCAGTGGAAGCTTTGGGGTTTTACAGTTGTGCTTATGGTGAAGCAGAAGTACTGCCTCAGTTCCACATACCTATTGATTCTGGAAGTTTTTCTTCCTGAAAAAGGTCCACGTTGTACTTAGGCTACATCCTGGGGTGTTGCAGAGGTAGAGAGCACTGTGCACACAACAGCCACACCCGGTTCCTGCAGCCCAGGAGGCCTCAGTGGAAGTCATTCCTCTCCCTGCTCTTTCCTGATAGCTTATGTGGTTTTAAATCTCTGCACTGAGCTCAGCACAAGCAGCAGATTCCTGCTTCCCACAGCCATGCACAGCTGCTAGTGAGAGAACCTCTCTTAAATGCAGCTCATCTGCCTTCATGGGGGCTCAGCTGTGCTTAGCCTCCAGTACTCAGTGCTTGAGTAATGCCCTGGCCCTTTATTAAGGGACATCAGGTGAGAGAAGCATTATAGCTATGGTCATGCTCTTACCCGTTGCTCCCTTTTGAGATCTCAGGCAGTTGGCAGTGGTGATTACAGAGAGTTTAAGTGTTCTGTGGCTGTGTGCCCAGAGTGCAGCTCCTAGTCTGCTCTGTGGGGAGCACCACAGTGCTCTGAGTACCATGGCTCAGCATGGGCTGGTGCCTGCTGCAGGGACAGAGGATGCTGCTGTTGGCATGAGGCTCTGTGCTGCCAAGCTTGAAATGTTGGTTAGATGCTGCAGGACTGAACCATGAGGGCTGAGAGGTAAAGGGTGTCTGTAAAGTGTCTCAAAGTCATGGTGCAGCTGGGTTTCAGCTGCACAGGAGGTGTGGTGTTAAGTTGCCATGGTAGACAGTGTTTTCTGACATACCTGGATATATCAAGTGATCCTGCTCTTGGGCCACCAGGCATGACTTGAAGTCCAGTCAATTCTCTCATCACCTTGGTCCATCTGGTACTTCCTTACAGATTTGGTGAAGTGTTGATCTGTTCTGTAGAACCTTAGCCCAAACCTTTGCTCTTTTTCTGGCCATTCCTTCATTTCAGATCCTGTGGGCAGAAACCTGAGAATGAGCAGACTTTGTGGGAACAGGTGCTTAAGATGTTTATGATTTATCTTCTGGACATGTGCATGTGCTTCCTTTGATTCAGATCATTCCTGTCTATCTGGAGAGCAATGGAAAACCCTTGCTGAAGCATGATTTGTAAATGCAGGGCTAGGGAGGGGAGGGTATCACCATTCATTCCCCTTCCAAAGCAGGAGCCAGGTGTTGTTGTGAAGCAAAGAGTGTAACTGTGCTTGGACACAGTTCCCCATTTGCTGCCTCCCCAGTGCAGAGTGAGCTCATCTGCTGGACAGGACATCTGTTTGTCTTGGAGGAGCAAGTAAAACACAGCCCAAATCACACATGATGTATATGATACATGAGCTCCCAACCACAGGGGCTGTTACAGGGGATGGATCTGAATGCTCTCTCAGGGGAGATCTCACATGACTTACCTGTTGTTCTCCATTCCAGTGGAAAATTCTTCTCTGTGAAGCTGCCATCTCCTTTGGCACCAGGAGCCAAAGTACGTGTCTCTGTTGAAATGGTTTTCACACACGTCCTGCAGCCCTACCCCACCCACATTACCCAAAGTGAGAAGCAGTTTGTGGTCTTTGAAGGAAATCACTATTTCTACTCACCATACTTCACCAAAACCCAAACCACCCGGGTCAAACTGGCCTCTAGGAACGTGGAGAGTTACACCAAGCTGGGCAACCCTTCCCGCACCGAGGACATGATCGAGTACGGCCCCTTCAAGGACATTCCTCCATACAGCCAGGTAAATGGCTGTGCAGAGTGGTGTGGTTCTGCAGAGAGCATCTTGCAAACATGGCACCTGTGTCTCAGAAGGTGGAGAGTGGGAAGCAGAGCCTTTTATGTAGGAATTGCAGGTCAAACCTGAGTTAGACCACATGCGGGCCAGGAACATGTGCTCCTGGTACACAAAGGATTACTGACTGCTGCTTGGTGTCCACAGAGCAAACCAAGCTGGTTTCTGCATGGTTCTGGCAGGGGTGTATTTGCAGTGGGGAAGACTGCATCTGTAGCCCCCACACCATTATGACACAGCCAGACATGCAGGTTATAATCTACGAGTACCCCCAGGTACCGAGTGTGAACTGAGCTGGGTGGCTCCAACCTTCCTGTGCAGCATCTGTCAAGGAGGTTTCTCTGTGAGACACAGAGTGGATAATTGTGAGGACAGTTTGCTCCTTACTGCAGGTGTAATAGTTTATCTTTTTTTTCCTTCATTAGGACACTCTGAAGGTGCACTATGAAAATAACAGCCCATTCCTGACCATCACCAGCATGACACGAGTCATCGAGGTGTCTCACTGGGGCAACATTGCGGTTGAGGAGACAGTTGATTTAAAGCACACAGGAGCAGTGCTGAAAGGGCCTTTCTCCAGATATGACTACCAGAGACAGCCAGACAGTGGGATCTCTTCTGTCAAGTCTTTTAAGGTTGACATTTTGCACATTTATATATTCTTTTTTACTGTGGCTTCCTCCTTTCTTACATCCCCAAAGAAAATAAAAATACGGTTGTCCTCTGCCTTTTCTTTGGTAACCATAGCCCAAGAATGAGGGGGTATTAAAGCTCTGATCTATTTTCAGAGAAGACTCATGATAAGAATAGCTTTTGGAGGCAGCATTAAGAGGTTATGCACTTTATTGCATCCGTTGGCCAAACAGGCTGCATATACCAGGGTATGCAGTGTTCTCCACACTCATACCCCTTCAATCTCAGGGACCCTCTAAACCCTTACCCTTGTACTGAGAGCTCTGCTTATTTTCAGAGTTGCCTTCTCTGTCGTACCCTCATCATATTGAACAGTATTAATTGGAAACTCTACCTATTCATTCCTTGCTCACAAAGCATTCAACAAGAATTAAAGCTGTGCCTCTGCTAGCCAGATGTGAAAAGTATTATGTGTTTTCATCTGTACCAAAACCTTTCTCACTACTTGAGGCCTCCAGGGTTGATTGTTATAATTCTCTAAGGTGGTGCAGCCAAATGGAAATCTCATTTTGCTGACTGTAAAGCCAGCCAGCCCAGTGAGCAGGACAGTGGGCTGGAGTCAAATGGGAGTTGCTGTCCTGGTGAACATGATGAGATCTCTTCTGTCTGGAGTATTTGAAACTGTGCTGGAGAAAGCACACTCATTTGGAGGCCAGCTGATTTTAGTGCTGGCAGCTGCTTCTGTGTCTGATGGCTTATAACAGCACAGTTTTACCACTCAGTGCAACTGAATGGCCATTTTGTCATGTCTCACGTGGGAGCAGTTTCTCAGTGCTTAACAGCCATTATTGGTTTTGCCAATTTCCCTGGAAATAACTACTATCTGATGCACTGACTGTTGCTTGTCTCCATACAGACCATCCTTCCAGCTGCTGCTCAGGATGTCTATTACAGAGATGAAATTGGGAACATCTCCACCAGCCACCTCCTGGTCCTGGATGACTCTGTGGAGATGGAGATCCGTCCGCGATTCCCACTTTTTGGGGGCTGGAAAACCCATTACATCATCGGCTATAACCTGCCAAGCTATGAATATCTCTACAATCTCGGTGGGTGGCACAGGGGAAGGGAATAAGAAACCTTCTCCATGTTTAAAGGTGGTTGCTGTACAGTAAAGAACTGAGGGCTGTGGTATGCTGCACCTTAGCAACAACAGTTGCTAGCTATTATTTCTAGAATATGCAAATCCACCTTCCTTTTTGTGCTTCCTTCAGGTTTTTGTAGACATCTGGTTAGAATATAACCTGAGTGAGCTAGTGCCCCCTGCTGCACCATTATGCATCCAAATTCTGCTCCTGCCTCTGGTGGGAGCTGAGCTTCAGGGCTGTCCCTTGTTCTCTGAGGAACTATAATCATTCTCTGGTCTGCACTCTTAGGTGATCAGTATGCCCTGAAGATGAGGTTTGTTGACCACGTGTTTGATGAGCAAGTCACAGACTCTCTGACTGTCAAGATTGTCTTGCCGGAAGGTGCCAAGTAAGTGTCATTACTTCTGGTTTGTTACTGTGGACAGTGCTGTGGTGGTGGCAATTCTCCAGCCTGCCCTAATGGCCTGAGGACAGTGAGTCAAAACCATGACTGTGCATGTGGAGAAACCTTTGAAGACAGCTTTGCTTCCTTTTAGAGCTATATAATTGGCCTTGTGCTAGAGGCCACGGTTGGCCAGACAAGTCCTAGGTTACATCACCTCAAACACTGTAGAGTCATATGGGACTGTCTGGTTTTATCCACAGGAATATCCATGTGGACAGCCCCTATGAAATCAATCGTGCTTCAGATGAGCTTCACTACACATATCTGGACACCTTTGGACGTCCTGTTATTGTCGCACACAAGAACAACCTGGTGGAGCAGCACATCCAGGACATCGTGGTGAGTGTGGCCTCTGAGTAGCTGTGCCTCCTCTGACTTCAGCAGCACAGTCAAAACACCCATATTAGCTTCCAGAAATAAACACTTGCTGGGCTGCATGGCCAGTTCTGCTGCTGCTTGAGGAGAGAGGTTACCTCCTGTAGTAACATGGGTCACTGCTTAGTGTTTGGAACTTCCCTTCTAGGTTCACTACACCTTCAACAAAATCCTGATGCTGCAGGAGCCTCTGTTGGTTGTTGGAGCTTTTTACATCTTGTTCTTCACTGTGATTGTCTACGTGAGGCTGGATTTCTCCATCACTAAGGTGTGTATGAATGTTCCCATGTGGGAACATTAGTGACTTCCTCAGCTGATGGGTGGAGATTGTTAACACCAGTAGTTCTCACTGCATGTTCCTGTCAGTCAGTTGTTTTATTGAATGCTTAAATGGGGCCCTGTTTTTATGTAACCTGTGTAGTGATACTCCTGCAGGGTGTTAACTAGTGTCCTAAGGCTAGAGTCTTGCCTTCTGGATGAAAAGGAATCCCCCTGAGAAGCAGGGATGTCTGCAATTTCCCTTCTGCAGTGTTTTTAGTGTTTTTTAAGTAGTTTGTTGGGCTGGGCTGAGTGCTGAAAGGTGCTGCCCTAATCAGCACTTGTACCATTCACTTAATTAATGTCAGGTGACTTAATTGCAAATGGAACAGTCTCTGTAACAGTTCTGGGGCAGATTGCAGGCATGGCTTGATGCAGGTCTAAGATATGTGTGCTTTGATCTTCCCTCCTGTCCTCTTGCAGGATCCAGCTGCTGAAGCTAGGATGAAGGTTGCCTGCATCACAGAGCAGGTGCTTACTCTGGTGAACAAGAGGCTTGGGCTGTACCGTCACTTTGATGAAGCAGTGAATAAATACAAGCAGTCACGGGACATCTCCACCCTGAACAGTGGCAAAAAGTCTTTGGAACTGGAGCACAAGGCCCTGACCAGTGAAATAGCCTCTCTGCAGTCTAAACTGAAGACAGAAGGCTCTGACTTATGTGATAAAGTAAGAAATTCAGATTCATTTTATAAGCTCTCCTACTCTTGGCTCTGTCAAGTATTAATTTGAGGTTTACTTTCTGCAGCCAGTTGTGATTTTTTTCCACCTGAAAATGGCTTGATCCCTGCCAGGGAGTGTGAAAAGTGTTATTTTTGCAAGGGTGTTGGTTATGCAGCCCTGTAAGTGTTGCTGGTAAACAGCTGCTTGTGCTGTTTCTTAAGCAGCCCTTCAACCAGCTGCATGAGTATGGATTAATGCATTTGTAACACAGCCCTGATGCTTCTCATTGAGCTCATGGCAGTGACACTTAGGCAAAAATGGAAACTATCAACACAGTATCAGTTCTGACTTTACTACTGACACCAGTCAAACCAAAATCTTCTCCCTCATCTCTTATTTTCTTGCACATGTGAATTTGGTGCTGACAGGATTTTGGTAACATGATGCTCTTCGGGGTGTATTTTGCTGTACCATGTTGAAAGCCATAGCATAGTGCACACACCCCCACTGTCCTTTCCTTCCTCCAGTGTATTTCAACACTTACCTGGAACAGCCGCTTAACCCCAAGTGAGGGACACTTCAGTCTCTAAGATGCATTCAGCTGACAGCCACCTTGGTTAATCTGTCAGTAACTCAAAGAGTAGCTCTGTCATTGCAGACCTGCCACTCACACACCATGGACATTAACTATGTGGACTCAGCTTTCACTCTTTTTAACAGTCTTCTGCCAGTATGGCTCCTGCGTCCTCAGACCCCCTTTATCTGCACTGCTTAGTTACCTGTCCATAAGATATTCCTCATGAATGGGTATTCCTCATGAATACCATGGAGAGGTGATGGCTCAGGAGGCAATATTCAGGGATTGGAGTTTCTCTTAGCACTGACTTAATCTTGCTCCATCCTTTACCATATCTGCTATTCCACCTTCAATGTGTGGATTTTTTTTGGTCTCCTCTAATACTACCTTTGTTTCTCGCCCTCTAAGGTAAGTGAGATTCAGAAGCTTGATGGCCAAGTCAAGGAGCTTGTGCTGAAGTCGTCGGTGGAGGCCGAGCGGCTGGTGGCAGGCAAGCTCAAGAAGGACACATACATCGAGAACGAGAAGATGCATTCCAGCAAGCGCCAGGACCTGGTCACCAAAATAGACAACATCCTTGATGCACTGTAACTCTCTGGTTTACTGACCATGTGGAGGGGAGAGAGGTATGAAGGGAGGTGAGAAGCCTGGGAATGGATACACTTTGAGCCAAAACTCCTTCCCAGAAAAATTAGGGGAAAAGTTGTTGTGGAATGTCTGAAAGTACATTTTGGGTTTAGATTTTTCTATAGAGCCTGTCTGGTCAGCAGCATGTGCTGTGCAAGGGACCACGACATCTTGCTGTCTGGCTGGGTAGTATTTCTTTACCAGAGGTAAGACTCAGACAGGTTATAAAACAGTCACCTGCTTTTGGTTTTCTCTGTATAGATGTGCTCTGAGTAAACGCACACAGACAGCCAGTCTGAGCACAGACATGCTCATGGCAAACCTGAATGTTGCATCTCTGGAAAGAATAAAAGATATCTTTGTTCTACTTTGAAATAAAACCACCACTGCCTTGCCTGTATGTGCTGGGCGGGGCTGGGGAGAGCCAGAGGGGGCTGGGTGGCAGCACAGCCAGGCAGTGTAGTTCCCCCAGGGAGCAGAGTTCAGCCCTAACCACTCCTGCCTCTGTCAGCTATGTGCCTTGAGGTCAGAGCTCTGCCACCCCACAAGGCCCTGACCCAGACAGGAGAAAGCCAAGCCCCTGTACCCTAGGGATGTGCATGCACCTACACCCTTGTGGGTAGAAAAACACACAACATAACCCGTCCTGCCATCCTCTCCCTGTGTGCTGCATGTGACAACAGTCCCTGCATCCCTTGTGCTGCCCAAGTAGGCCCTTACTCACACCTGGATACCTTGGGGGGTGCATGCAATTCGCTACTAATGTCAGTCTCGTAAGGCATTTTTTTCCAGTGCGCCTCTGCCTCAGTGTGCCACCCAACACTCCAGAACTGGCTGCAGGGACAGCAGTATGGGATTTCCCTACTGCTGTTGTCTGTCTTAGTTGTTTACCAAAGTGGTTAAACATCCTCATACAGAAAGAGCCAGAGAAAGGCAGAAGGGACTGTGTCCCTCTGCCTGCCCTGAGCTGTAGATGGAGGCAGCTGCCTGTGGCTGTATGCAGCCTTCTCCACTGGGCACCCACAGCCACCTGCAGGAAGCACACTGCAGAAGGGCTGGAGGCTGCCTACAAACTGGGCAAGCACATGGCTGCACCGCAGAGCAGTAGCTTGTGAGGATGCTGGTGGCAAGTGTGGCTGTGCTGGGGACTGGAGGTGTGCCACAATACCTGCACTGGCACTGTGTGAGGCTTGGGGCAAACATACTTGCCATGGCTTAGTGCTGCCTGCAAGCACTGTGCCTGGACATGCACTAGCATCTGGACACTTTGCAGCCCTTTGCCAGGCCTGTGTAGCCCAGGTCTCTGTCACAGAGACACTGACTTTGTCCCTTGCTGGCCACTCTTGGGTAACAGCTGTCCTTATCCGCTCCTGGCATGCTTTTCCCTTTGTACAGAGGACAGGTGGTAGGAAAGCTCTCTGCCCAAGACCATAGTCAGGAGTGATTTGCAACAGGCCTGAGCTCAGGTGCTCACTACATTATTACCAGGTGCCAGCTCAGTCCCAAGCCCACAAACCTTCTGCAGCAGGGTGGGTGAGCCTAGATCATCTCCCTGCACTGGTGCTGTTTGGAGCCCTGAAACCAGAGTCCTGCCTGACCAGGGTGTGGATGACCAACAGCTAAAATCAAATCAATCATTGCTAACCCATTGGGCCAAAACAACACACAGTACTCAGGGGCATCCAGAGACAGACAGGGGCTGCTTGTTGCACCCAGGCAGAGCAGGCAGGTCCAGGACAGGAGAAGAGGGATCAAACTGGTGATCCCAAAATCACCCTTAGCTTTCCATTCAACCTGGCAGAGGAAAGGCAGTGTGGCCTGCCCTTCCCTACATCCCACTTGTGCCTGGCTGCAGGGCAGCCCAGACCCCTGAGTGTACAGTGGAGCTTGTGGTGCCCATTACAAAGCCCTGTGGGGTTGATTGTGTGTCTCTATGTCTTTCCTTCCCTATCCCAATGGGATCTGGTTGACCGGCACACAGCCCTCACAGCTGCTGGGCAGCTTCAGATCCTGCTTGTTAATGGCAGCTACATCTATGGAGACAGCAGCTATAAATAGGCAGATGAACATAGGCAGCCCCAGCTAAAAAGGTCTCCAAGGAGAGCTGCCCCAATTCTGAAGGCCAAGAATAAAACACTCACTGCAGAGTGATGTTTTGCTCCTCTCTGCACAGCTTACTTCTGCTGCCCTCCCCAAGGGCCACAGCCTCCCACACTGCACCCTGAGCCCATTCTGCTCCCAGTGCTGCTCTTTTAGGGCCATCTCATGTGCAATTTGGGTGAGTGGCCCAGGGATGTTCCTGCTGTGGGGCTTAGTGCAGGTTCTTGGGCTGGGTGAGAGACCCTTGTGGAGTCAGGCTGTGGCTCCTACAGACTTCTCAACTGAGTTATGAAGTGGGATGGAGACACACATGCTGTGATATTCCCCAGGAGAAGTTTCATCCTTCAGAGCAGTCCCCAACTTTTTTACCTCCTCCTCTGTGCCACCAACCCCTAGAACCTTTGGGGAGCCATGGTGAGGAGGCACTCCAAAGCACACAGCCTTCCTGCAGAGCCCCTGTGAAGGGAACAGCTGGGCATCAGTAGCCTGTGACAACAGCCCACAGCAGCATGTGCATCAGGGAACAGTTCAACACACACAGCAGCAGAGTGACCTAGAAACCTGTGCAGCTTCTGGATTCCTGCAAATTTACTCCTGAGAATAAATGAGAAAAGAAGGAAAAATCACAGCACCTACCAGGAGCTCAGGGTTTGCAGGAGCCAGGGAAGAGGCAGAGCAACAGCAGCTGGATCAATTAGGGCTGTAGCTGTTTGTCTTTGCCAAATTTAAAGGGAGCAGCCTCCGATCCATGGGACAGGGGAAAATGGTGAGGAAGGCAGTCAGCTGTCCATCTGCTGTCTTCCCCCTCAGCTCTGAGGGCTTGAGGGGATCTGACTTCATAATCTTTCTCATGGTTGGGTTTTACAAACTGTAAATGGATCCAAGGAGGTTTTCAAATGATCTCCCTGCTCAGATGCCATGCCATGCCATCTGTCCCTTGTCAGATGTATGTCCCAAGGTATCTGCGCAGGACAGAGTTCCTAGGAAGAAGCTCCTGCAGAGAAGCCTGAATGAGTCTCATCAGCAGAACCATCAGGGAGCTCAGTCCCTCATCCACGTGGCTCAGGCTGTGCTTTCTTCATTCCTGCAGGCACTGAATCCTCTAGCCGGTGGTCAGCATGCTGGTTTCTGCCACCAGGGTCAGTCTAGCAGGTCCCTGGCCAGGGTTGGCCTTGCTGGCACCATTTTTGGCTGGCTTCAGGATCTCCCTGAACTCTAGCTGCTGCTTCACAAGGCTATCCCTTATTGCTTCCATGCTTGGCAGCTCACCAAGCATGAGGAATCAGAGCCAGCAGGTTCCCAAAGCATCAGAGCTGACATTGGGCAGGGATGTAGGCACTGCCACCAGGGAATCCAGGCACGAGGGCTCCTCTCAGCCACGCTCGTGGCCATCTAAGCTGAGACCTGTGGACAGGGGGAATCCCAAGCTGATGGATATGACCACCTGCATCCTCCTGCTGCCTCCAAAGATAGCCAGGCTTTCAAGAGAGGGCTGGGAGGTGCCAAACGACTGTGTTTGTCTTTGCTGCTCTTCACAGAAGCTTTTCTGGGCTAGAAAGTTCACTTGGGATCTTGTTCAGGAAAAATAGCCTGGGGAGACTGAGGAGTTGGGAGGCATCTGCCAGGGGAATTGCAGTGCAGCAGAAGGAAAAGAAAGGCTCAAATATAGGAGCACTTGAGACCCTCCAACAGATTAGCATCTCACAGGTAATTAAAGCTGAGCCCTGCTGAGAGTTTGTGATTAGTTTTATTCCTGTGCAGAGTTTGGAACCAAACACTTGGAAGGGATGAAATTTGCCTTCATAGCAAAAGGAACAAAACTAAGAGAGAAGGGAAAAAAAAGCACACGTAGAAGAAGGAAAAGGAAACCACACAAATGCAAGATTTGCTGGCAAAAGCGAGCAGCCATGATTTCAGGTCCCCAGCTCAGCACAGCCACCTGCCTCACACACTGCTCCCCACTGCCTCCCTTCTGCTTTCCCCTCCCTCCCTGCATCTCCCCTTCTCACCAAGGTGCTACCCACACTCAAAGCTTCTCCTGGGGGTTCCCGGCAGCCAGAGAACAACATTTCCCTCTTTGTCTTCTCACCTACAGTCCTCCAAGGGAAGCTGAAGACCAGCCTAGGAGGCTCAACCCATGCTCCAGTGGATGCTTGAAATCTAGGGCTGGAAAGAAAATTGGGTTTTATATGAGGTGCATGGTAGCTCCCACCCACTCCCTCCAGCTCTAGCCATCCATCCTCCGTGGGTGGGGATAGCCTGGTACTATTTCTGTGCCATTGACCATGTCTCCCCTCCCCATGCTGACACTTCCCATCTGCTCCACAGGTTCCAACTACCTTATTTCTTTTATTTTTCTTCCAGCAAAATAAAATCACCAGTCTTGGAGTAAATTCTGCAGGTCTGTGGTTGGCTCTGGGGGTGTGATGTCTCTGTACACCTGGAGGGAGCACATCCAAAAGCACTCCTGGTTTAGTAACATCTCTTCCAGCTGACCTGCCCTTGCCACTTCACCAGAATGCAGAGCCAGAGCACATGCTGAGTGCTCTAATGCTACCTGTGTTACAGCCTCAGGGGGGACATACCTGTGCACACCCGCACCAGCACAGAGGTTTTTGGCAAGGTCTCAGGTGAAACAGCTCCCTACATCTGTCCATAGATCATACCTGCAGTGGGGCAAACCACCTTGGGTACTCCAGCCCCATGGCAGACCTGGCAGCCACCCCCTGCGTGGCTCCAGAGATGGACAGACAGACTTCCCACATGCTCTTCCACCATTTTCCTCCTTCCATCCCCAGCAGTGCTGCCTGGCTCCCAGTCTACCCAGCCTGGCAGCTGTTCAGCACCATCTGATGGCTGTGGACCAATGGCTCTGGGGGGCATCTGGCTGGTTTGGGATCACCCCAGGCTGTTACTGAGGGTTGAGGAGCATCTCACACCCTCTCTCACAGCACCCATTCCCCCTCCAGCGCAGAGTGGGCCATGTCCCAGGGGTGGACTGTGTCCCACTATGCAGCAGCACTGGGAGGAGGACCATGTCCCGGTGGGTGACTGTGCCTGGAGGGATGGGAGAAAGTGCCCATGGT
>NW_008657057.1:0-3178 GCF_000695815.1 Acanthisitta chloris | reverse complement strand
CTAGAGGCCGACAGTGCCCGGGCACGTGGCACTGCCATGCTGGTCACCCTGCTGGCCCCGGTCCTGGCCCACCGCCGGCCACGCCGCTTGGGGGACCCATTGCCACACCAGCACACGGGTCAGCCCTGGCTGAGGATGGCAGTGAGCATCCTTCGTTCTTTCTTTTCTTTTTTTTTTTTGCTTAAATTTATTATTTTTTCTTTCCCCCCGTCTCGCTCCTCCTTGTCCAATTTGTCTTCAAAGCTGACATGAGAGAAAACCCCAAATGACAGCGCCTGCCCGGCACAGTTTTACCACAGTATCCTGAAAAAGGCATCTGGTGAGCTGATAGTGCAGGGGGGCTCCGGGCGGGAGCCCCTGGCGGAGGACTGGCGGCGGTTGAAGGGCCGATGCTTCAGCACGGGCAGCAAACAGGAAATGTTCCTTGGGCATGGGGAGCTCTTCTGGGGCTGCTCCAGGGTCTTGAGGGACAGCCAAAGCAGCCTGGGCCACTGGGCCCATGGTGGGCTCACTAGGACCCCCATCCTTCCCACCCAGCCCCAGTACCATCTTGTGCAGAGCCCCATATGGCACCACTGAGCTGCTTCCTCCTCCTGAGGACAACAGCCATGCACACTGCAGCTGGAGGAGCACTGCAAGGGTTGGCGTGGGCCTCACTGCCTATGTGGCAGACCTGGCTTTGATGGCTCTGGTGTCAGGGGATGTCCTCCATTGGTGCCACCTGCATGGCTCTGCGTGGTGCCGCGCCTGAAGCCAGTGCTGTGCCAGAGGCTCCACAGGCAGTGAGGAGCATCCTTCTCCCATGGGGACACGAGGGCTGAGCTTGGCAATGACCCACGTGGCACAGCCTTGAGGTGCAGAGCATCACTTGGCCAGCAGGGATGCAGCTGCCTCGCTCCGACAGTGCCGGCTGTAGAAAGCCAACCCGAGCAAAGAGCGACCCAAGAGTATCCCATGCCTCTAAGTTCAGCATGGTGTGGGACACTCAAAAGAGTGTAATCCCCTCCTAACTCCTCAGAGAGCACAGAGGTAGGGAGCAGAGAAGCAATGAGCTCACAGCTAAAGCAGGAGCCACACTGCACTTTGCATTGGGTCCCTCCTCACCGAGAGGAGATGTTGGCTCAGGCACACAGGATTTGCCTGCTGCCTCTGACCACCCAGCCCTGCCACATCTATCCACTGGGGGACACAACCTGGTTCTCTCTCCCCACCTTCCCAGTTCCCAACTGTACCAGGCTATCAGGTGGCTGTACAAGGCTCTGCCCTAGAGCCTGTCATTAGGGCATGTTTTTGCTCTCAGCCAGGTACATGAGGGAAAAGGCCATGGACACTTCTTGACCTCTGACTCTTGAACTTGTCCAGACTGGAGTGATCCAGGGCTTGCTGGGCGTGGACTGAAGACCAGAGATGCTGACTTACCCAATATCCTCCTGAGGTGAAATTGTCATGCTCACTGCCCACAGAGCAGCATCACAGTGGCAGTGGTTTGGAACAGGGATGGGGAAGGTGATGGCAACGCTCAACACCTCTTCAGTAAACCTGCCATGCAAAAAGAAAAAGGGACTGGTGAAGGAAACAGCAGTGAGGATCTCAGGGCCAGTCCTCAGGGATGCTGCCCATAAAATGAAGGATGGTGTCCTCAGCCAGTTGCTCATGGTCCCAAGAAGCCAAGACCACACTTTCCCGCTGCTCAGCGTACTGATGTTTATACCAACACATTTTTATTGGTTACAAAAGGTAATGGTACAATTTGGTACCCAGGGAGATTGTACAAGCTGAAGGCATTCAGAGAGGGATGAGGAGAAGGACTTAGAGAAGGTGATGGTGAAAGAGCACAATCCACATGTTGTGGGTTAGCAGGGACAAGGTGTGGGCTCAGGAATGGAGGATCAGGTGAGTACCAGCACTGGAGAGGTGAATTACTTAGGCGCTAAAGCTAAAAAAGAAGTAATACAACCAGAACATCAGAGCGAGCATCCTAACTGAGTGTCCTGGATAAACTGGCCCCTGAAAGGGGGGGGTGCTGTTTGGGATATATAACACCTGGCTTATTTGAAAAGGAGTTGATGGGACAGAACTGCAGGAGTTGAAGGACTACACATTGTCCAGGTAAATGAATGAATGAGTGAGACTTACTTCTGAGAGAGGTTGCAGCTCTCCTGCAGGTGGGTGAATGCAAAAACCTTGTGGCTTTATCCCAGCCAATAGCCCAAGAACACCCTGTGAACAGCATCGCCTCTGTGGGTGGTGAGTGCAGAACACAGGCAGCAGCCAGCTCATCCCACAGGAGCCAGGAACACGGGAGATGTACATCCCATCAGCAGCAAGCTAGGCGTGGCCTCCCTCCTCACCCATCCCAGCTGGTTCCTGTACCCGCAGTGCCCCCTGCCTATGCTGGTACAGCCCACATGGGGTACCAGGCCAGTTCTGCCCACAAAATTTGGTGTACCCTCCACCTTGAGACATTCTCATTCTAGTGAATTAGAATAGGCAGAAGCTTTTGCTACCTTTGAGACACTGGGCACCATGCTACAGGATGCCTCTGCACAGCACCTTTATGAGCAGGCAACGAATTTGCTGGAGGGCAGCACCAGAATTAGTCATTCTCTTTGCTGATGACTTGCAAGTGCACTTTGATTTCCATCACCTGTATTCAGCATCCCTGGATGCCCAACATGTGGCGAGGAAACAAGGCAGCCCAGACAGACAGGCACTGAACGCCCTTGCTTCTGCAGGATTTACCTTTCATTGCTCACAGAAGATTTTGTCAACCATCCCTGCTGTTTGTGCCCAAGATTGTCTGCTCCCACTCTGGCACTGTCCACCTCCAGTCTCACAGGCAGGAAGGAGCAAGTGTCACCTTTCAATAGCTCGTCAGGTGCAGGGTGTTTGCTTGCAGCTGGCCCATCCATCCACTCTCCTGCAGACCTGCCAGGAGGGAAGAAGAAAACCAATGTAGAAAGTGGCTGAGATGGAAAATGCCTCTCCCTGACTCTTCACACGGCTCAGAGGAGGGAAAGTCCTTGGCTCCCCTTCTCCTCCTTAGGGCAGTAAAGCAGGAGCTGCGGCTGCTCGGAGAATGCTGTGGGTGAGAGCAGCTTCCATGCCCCAGCCGAACTGCAGGATTCCAACGTGGCAGTTCCGTGCCGCAGCTCCCAGGCGGCAGGCACCCTGCCAC
>NW_008657056.1:0-427 GCF_000695815.1 Acanthisitta chloris | reverse complement strand
GTTCTTGGCTGAGTGGAGTCTGTTCGTGGTTGTGTGAGCAAGTTTTTTCTTGATCGATGTCTTTCTTTGCTGCCAGATCGTGGAGAGGTGTGGGGAGAAGGGATGGGGAGAGGGGAGGGAGGAACGAGACACCTTTGGAGTGGGAGGATTTGTCCTAGCACTGCCCAGAGGGAATGGGAGGGGAGGGAAGTTGATCCTTGTGCTTTGGCTGAGTGGAGTCTGTTCGTGGTTGTGTGAGCAAGTTTTTTCTTGATCGATGTCTTTCTTTGCTGCCAGATCGTGGAGAGGTGTGGGGAGAAGGGATGGGGAGAGGGGAGGGAGGAACGAGACACCTTTGGAGTGGGAGGATTTGTCCTAGCACTGCCCAGAGGGAATGGGAGGGGAGGGAAGTTGATCCTTGTGCTCTTACTCCTTGTCTCCCTCCCCT
>NW_008657055.1:4247-6358 GCF_000695815.1 Acanthisitta chloris | reverse complement strand
CATGCAGGGGGCCCAGGTCACACCCACCTTGTTCTCACGTCCTCAGCTGACCCATATGTGGGTCCTTGTGCCCAGTCCCCATGCAGAGTCCCCATTGCACCTACCTGGGAATCCCCAGGACCCAATGCCACCATCCCTGTGCTCTGAGGTCACACAGTAAGTCCGTGTGTGAGGTCACAATCAGTGTGAGCTCCCTGAGACACTCCCTTGGCTATGGCCTGGGCTATGGCTTTGGGCTGGGAGGCCTGGGCTGCTATGGCAGAAGGGGCTGCTACAACTCCTGAGAGACCTTACCAACACCTCTGACATAGACCCTGGCAGTCACCCCATGGACTGAGGACACTTCTCCAGGCCAAGGTGTCCAATGGGCTCAGCACTTCCAGCTCCTGCTCTCAGGGCACCAAGCAAGGAAGCAGGGAAGGGCCCAGCCCAGGCTGCCTGCAAACATGGCCCATCTACCTCCTCCTCTTCTCCCTCTTCCTTCTCTGCATCTCCCATTGGGCTCTGTCCAGTCCTCTCTGCTGCAAACACCTTCTCACAACTCAGAGAACATTGGGGACCTCTGTTGAGCTGTTCCCACTGTGCGATCTAGAGGAACTTAGTGCTCCTGAAAAACCTACTACAAGGAAAGGACCTCATGAGATGGTCACCTTAGTTGCACCTCAGACCAGTTCCCTTCCATTTATTTCATAGAATCATAGAATCATAGAATCAACCAGGTTGGAAGAGACCTCCAAGATCATCAAGTCCAACCCTACCGTGGTCACTAGCCCATGGCACTAAGTGCCACATCCAGTCTCACCTTGAAAACCTCCAGGGATGGGGAATCCACCACCTCCCTGGGCAGCACATTCCAATGTCTGATCACTCTCTCTGTAAAAAATCTCTTCCTAATATGCAACCTAGCCCTCCCCTGGCAGAGCTTGAGTCTGTGCCCTCTTGTCCTCTTGCCTTTCACCTTTTTTGCCTCAATAAAGTTCTCCTGCATCTCAGCCTGACATTCCTCCTCTTCCTTTCTTCTCCCAAGGCTCTTCCAACCTCAGCTGACATAAAGCCTCAAGTCAATTGTGCTTGTCCACGAGTAGGCAATGACCTGATGCTCAGCCTCTTTCCACCTGGCCAAACCAGACATGTGTATCCCAGAATTCCGAGAGGTCTTAAATGAACTATTTCATCACTAACAACACCTATTAGTACATTTTTTTTGCCTTCCAGGACATGACACAAGACCTTCCCTTGCCCAAACCAAGGCTTGGGTACAGTCATACTCCTCTGGACGATGCTCTGATGCAATCAGCTCCTGTCAGCACAGTCCTGACCAATCTTCTTCCCCAGCACCACTTACCAACCCTTAGGAGATACAGTGTCAGTGAAGGAGAGAGTAAACCTGGAATATGTGAAGGGGGAAAGGAAAGGGGGAGAAAGGAAGGGGGAAAGGAAGTGGGAAAGGATGAGTCTTATGTCCATGTCCACACCTTGATGTAATGTTCTGGGGCAACAGATGCAGAGTGTCCAGGACATAAAATCACAGATTGGTTTGGGTTGGAAGGGACTTCCAGGACCACCGAGTTCCATCCTCCTTCCATGTGCAGGGACACATTCCACGAGCTCAGGTTGCTCCAAGCCCCATCCAGCCTGGCTGGAACACTCCCAGGGATGGAGCAGCTACAGCTTCTCTGGACAACCTGTGCCAGTGCCTCAGCCCCTCACAGGGAAGAATTTCTTCCCAATATCCCATCTGTCCCTGCCCTCTGGCAGTGGGAAGCCATTCCCTGTGTCCTGTCCCTCCATCCCTTGTCCCAAGTCCCTCTGCAGCTCTCCTGGAGCTCCTTGAGGCTCTGAGCTCTTTCTGGAACTTCTCTTCTCCAGGCTGGACATTCCCAGCTCTCCCAGCCTGGATCCAAGGCAGAGGACCTCCAGAATCCTGGAATGGTTTGGGTTGGGAGAGACCTTAGGGATCATGTCATTCCAACCCCTTCCATGGGCAGGGACACCTCCCACCAGCCCAGGTTGCTCCGAGCCCCATCCAACCAGGCCTGGAACGCTCCCAGAGAAGGAGCAGCCACAGCTGCTCCGGGAATTCCATCCCAGCCCCTCACCACCCTCATAGG
>NW_008657055.1:1789-4227 GCF_000695815.1 Acanthisitta chloris | reverse complement strand
CCCTTCTCTCTGGCAGTGGGAAGCCATTCCCTGTGTCCTGTCCCTCCATCCCTTGTCCAGATTTCTTATTGCAGTCAGACATTCCCAGCAATCATGAACACTCCAGCAGGAAGAAATTCCATTGGGCACATTCCTTCCATCTGAGATCCCATCTTCAGAAGTCCATTCTGCTCCAGGGCTGCATCCCATCCCCAGGGGAGGGATCCCACGTTTCTCCACACTGGAGAAGCCTCAGAAGTGGTTGTAAGTTGTGCCTAGACCAAATCCCTTGGCTAAGGAATTCACTTCTTAGAGAAAAGGAACAAAGAGTTTGGGATAACTTGGGGTTGGAACTCGATAGTCTTTAAGGTCCTTCCAACCCAAACCATTCCATAAGGATTTAAGAGCACAACCTGCTAACCTCAAGAGACTCTTCAAAGGGAATCATCCAGGTGTCTTTCTGTGCCTCCTTTGGTCAACTCCAGGATGCTCCATGACTACTTTTCCTCCGACTTTTAATGGTTACCTGGGATATTGCTTTAGGCCCAGGGGAGGATTCATTCTCAGTGGTATTAATTATCCTCTCCATTCCCTAAATCCAGTATTACAGCTCTGTGAAGAGTGTCCAAACAGGTGGGACAATAACAACAACATTGCCCAATTCCCAGCTGGACACTGTCACCTTTCCAAGAAGCCAACAAGTCCTCAACAAGTCTTGTTGTCCTCCTCAATTTTTCAAGGACAGAATTGCACCAGGCTGGGAGGGACAGAGAGGAAGCAAAGTGCCAAGTGATGGTGTTAAAATGTCATCACTCAAGGATTTGGGCCGTGGAGACACAGTTGGATATGTAGGATTGGATTTTATACCCACTGAGTGCAGTAAAGAAGAGAATCATGGAATGGTTTGGGTGGGAAGAGATCTTTAAGCTCATCCAATTTCACCCTCCTGCCATGGGCAGCAACTTCCACCAGCCCAGGTGGATCCAACCCCATCCAACCTGGCCTGGAACACTCCCAGGGATGGAGCAGCCACAGCTGCTCTGGGAATTTCATCCCAGCCCCTCACCACTCTCACAGGGAGGAATTCCTTCCCAATATTCCATCTCTAGTCAGCCATTCCTCTGGGCTGAAATGCTAAACACACTGTTGTATTTATGGTTTTTTAAGAACTGAGTCATTTGAGTCACGTAGACTTTCTGCACATCTCGTGAGAAAGTTCCCACTGTCAGGTGGAGTGAGGATACACAGCTGTGCACATCACAGTAGTGTCACAGTGTTTTGCTAGTCAGAGTTTATTTCATAGATTGATAAATTATTATTTGGGGTTGGAATGGACCTTATAAATCATCTAGCCCTAACCCCCTGCCATGGGCAGGGACATTTCCCACCAGCCCAGGTTGCTCCAAGCCCCATCCAACCTGGGCTGGGACACTCCCAGGGATGGAGCAGCCACAGCTGCTCTGGGAATTCCATCCCAGCCCCTCACCACCCTCCCAGCCAAGAATTCCTTCCCAATATCCCATCTAACCAATATCCCTATCTTCCTGGGATGGGGCAGCCATAGCCTCTCTGGAAACCCTGTTCCAGCTTCATTTTTCAGTTTGCATCCCACCTTGGTTTGGGCTCAGGGTAAGGCAGGTGGGGCCAGAAGAGGTGAAGTCCATCAGGACAGATCCAGGAGGTGCATGCAAGGCACACACAGGCATGGACTGACCACACTGAGCTGCATTTTGAATTCCATAACCTTAGAGGACTTTTCCAACCTTAATGTTCCTGTGATTCCATGATCTGGGCACCATGGGGATGTTCCTTCTGATCCCTCCTCAGGGATCAGCTGTTGTCCCATTGGCTGGGCTGGAGATGGAGAAATCTGTCCCTGTGTTTGCCTTCAAGCCCATGCACAAAGCTCCATGTCCTGCACCTCTGGATGATCCCAGAGATCTATTCTCCAGAGCAGCAGGATATTCCCTCACCATGTGTGCCCAGGAGATGTGGATAAACTGGGACAGAGCTGTCAAGGAGAAGCTGATGCTGCTGAAGCTTTTCCAATCATATCCTGACGGAAAAGTGCTTTATTTTTCCCATTCCTCCTCTTGTTTGATCATTGGGAGGTTTAAGGAATTGTTTCAAGTCTTCAAACATGAAAAGGCAATTGTATCCTGTTTCCATGGTGACAGAGACAGCCGGAATTCATGGGCTTGAGATGTTGACAACTTGTAATTAAACAAGGCATAAAACACAGGGAAATTTCCTTCAAGGTGCCCAGAAAGCTCCAGAGAGAAGGAACAGAGGTCATGGCCTGGAATAGAGACATGGAATGGGTTGAGTTGGAAAGGACCTTCAGGGTCATCTCATTTCAATCCCCAGGATGGACAGGGACACCTCCCACCAGCCCAAGTGGCTCCAGCCCCATCCAACCTGGCCTGGAACACTCCCAGGGATGGAGCAGCCACAGCTGC
>NW_008657055.1:0-1461 GCF_000695815.1 Acanthisitta chloris | reverse complement strand
GGCCGGGAACCCCCCGGGGGGGGGAGCAGCCACAGCTGCTCTGGGAATTCCATCCCAGCCCCTCACCATCCTTACAAGGAAGAATTCCTTCCTAGGGGTCCCAGACAGCTTTGTGGCTCAGGAATGGGAGGAATGACTGGGATAACTGGAGCTCACCCACTGCTGAGGTCAGTCCATGCTCCAGTGCTTGGATTCCACCATGAAGCCAAAGCACTGGAGATGGGGAATGGAGCTCAGACCCCTTGGAACAGGGATAACACCTCAAGGTGTGGATTTGAGGGGAATGTTGAGGCACCTCCAGGTGTTCATCCCCTCCCAAATATCCTGATTCCTCCCTGGGAGTGTTCCAGACCAGGTTGAATGGGGCTTGGAGCAACCTGGGCTAGTGGTAGTTGCCCCTGCCCATGGAATGAGATGGGCTTGAAGGTCTTTTCCACCCAAATCATTCCATGATTTGAGGATGGTAATGGTTTTCCTTGGATCAGGATTCATGGAGAAAGAATCAAAACTGCTCTTTTATTCCATGGGGAAAAAAAAAACCCTGATAAAACAATCCCACAACTCAACATTTCCAACAATATCCCAAAAGTCAACGTCAACCTGACTCAGCAGGAGGAAGAATCCCCAGGGAAAACTTCAAAATATTGATGACTCACCATTTCTCAGGCTCCATCCTGCACTTTGAACATCCCAAAGGAACTTGGAAGAGAAAACAAGATGATTTGGGGTCTGTCTGCTCCCAAAATCCACTGGTGGAATGTCAGGAAGCTCTTATAGCCATGGAAAAGCACATGAGAAGAGCACCCTGGAGCCTCAGGCACCTCGGAGACGCCGACGCCAGCACCATCCTGTTGACACAACCAGGACAGTCGGCCAAATTCCTTGGAAATTTGCAAGTCAGGAATTACTCTTGAGGCTGGAAAGGGAATAAAAGGGTTTGTGGTTAGTTTTGGACCTTGACTGAACTTGTCCCTTCCTGACAAATTGAAACTGATGAGTTGCTGCTCCCAATTCCTTCATTCCCAAAGCTTTGGCCATGGAGTAGAAGCTGCTCCAAAGGTTTCCTGGTGTCATCCCAACCAGGTGTTCCTCACTGGATGTGTCATCCTCCCACAGAATCATCAGGGGCTTCATCCTTAGGGTGCTCAGGGTGTTGGGGTGCATGGAGAGGTGTTGGTGGGAATCAGGGTGAGGGAACATCTCCTGGAGCAGCAGGAAGAGGTGATGGGATGAAGGGACTAAAGTTTGGAGTGGAGGGGACAAATGCAGTCAGGACCCACAAGTTGGGGAGGACTGGGCAGTGCTGGGGGGGCCCAGGGGACTGGTTCCCCCTCCAGTTTGGGGTCCCTATTCCCATCCATCCCAGTGACACCAGGGGTGGAGTGGGAATGTGGATATGGGTGGAGGGCAGGGGTGGGTGAAGATAAAAGGGGTTTTGGGGGGCACAGGGTGCTGTGTGGT
>NW_008657054.1:0-253 GCF_000695815.1 Acanthisitta chloris | reverse complement strand
ACCTGGACACACTTGGGCACACCTGGGTGGGTAAGGGACACATCTGGGTGAGTTAGGTGCACACCTGGGCACACCTGGGTGGGTTAGGGGGACACTTGGGTGGGGGAGGGACACACCTGGGCAAACCTGGGCACACCTGAGTGGATTAGGGTGTGTTTGGGAGTCCTCAGGTATATTTTGGGGTCCCCAGCTGAGAATTTGAGGATCCCAGGTGTGTTTTTGGGTCCCCAGGTGTGTTTTGGAAGTATTTTGG
>NW_008657053.1:0-321 GCF_000695815.1 Acanthisitta chloris | reverse complement strand
CTTTTCCTCCCAGGACCCACCTGTGTCAGGGCAGTGACACGATTGTTCATGTTGGGCAGGATGGGTGGCTCATCGCCCATTTGGAAGTCGAAGTAGACGATTTTGTGTGAGAAGGTGGAGAACTCGTTGCTGAAGCAGAAGGTGTAGATGCCCTTGACCTCAGTCTGGCGTTGGAAGCTGTCATACTGCTTCTTGGTCTCCTGGTAGATGGTTTTGCTGTTGGGGTCTTCCACGTAGCAGTCCACGTCGTAGTGTCCCCCGCTGATCACCTGTATGGGGAGACACGGGTGGCGCATGCACAGCCACGTGTCAACGGCCCAC
>NW_008657052.1:8192-8518 GCF_000695815.1 Acanthisitta chloris | reverse complement strand
CGCCTCCCGACCCGCTGACCGGCCGCGAGCGCCGCGGGCACTGCCTGCAACGGGGGCGGCTGGATTTTTTCCTTCCCACCTAATATTCAGTACAAACACACCAGCCCCGACGTCCCCGCGGGGAGAAGTGAGGAGTCGCGGAGCGATGCGGGGCAGGGGACATCTCTGCCCAAGGCTGGTGTGCGAGGGAGAACGCTCAGCAGTTGTTCAGCACTTTTAGCACAGCAATCTTCTCCCTTTTTTCTTAGCGAGGGGTAAAACCCCCCAAAACTAAGCCCATTTAACATTATGAGGCATCAACCCGTTCACAGCTGTTTTAATTGCCT
>NW_008657052.1:7835-8112 GCF_000695815.1 Acanthisitta chloris | reverse complement strand
TGAAGATCCTCAGAGGCTGGAGCACCTCTCATATGGAGACAGGCTGAGGCAGTTGAGGTTGTTCAGCCTGGAGAAGAGAAGGCTCTGGAAAGATCTTAGAGCCCCTTCCAGTACCTAAACGGGCTACAAGGGAGCTGGAGAGGGACATGTAACAAGGACACGGAGTGACAGGACATGAAGGGATGGCTTCAAACTGGCAGAAGTCAAGGGTAGAATAGATAATAGGAGGAAATTCTTCCTTGTGAGGCTGATGAGGCACTGGCACAGGTTGCCACGC
>NW_008657052.1:0-7583 GCF_000695815.1 Acanthisitta chloris | reverse complement strand
TTGAGAATAGGTTTAGATTGGATAAGAGGAAGAAATTCTTTCCTATGAGGGTGGTGAGACATTGGCATAGGTTGCCCAGAGAAGTCATTGATGTCTCATTCCTGGAAGTGTTCAAGACCAGGTTGGATGGGGCTTGGAGAGACCTGATCTAATAGAAGATGTCTCTGCCTGTGGTAAGGGGGTTGGAATGAGATGGTCTTTAAGGTCCCTTCCAACCCAAATTGTTCTATGATTTAGGCTGCATTTGGCAGTGCAGGTTTTTTTGGGGGATGTTTTCTTCTTGTTTTTGTTGCTGAGTATCAGGCACCTGGTTCAACAGCCGGACCAAAGGTATAGTAAGGAGTAAAGCAAGGAAAAGGTTTGTTGGTATCTAGGGATGGGAAAACAGGGCTTGAGGGGAAAAGGAAAACAGAAGAGACAGTCAGCATCAGCTGGAGGACAGTGTCTGAAGAGTGCCTGCATGTACCAGCTCTGTTGCCAGCCTGGGGGTGGGTGGTGGTGTTTTATTTTCAGCTGCTATATGGACAACCAGATGCACAAACAACATTAAAATCCCATTAGGGTGAGCACACAACCAGGAGCTCAACAGCAAAGGAATGACCGAGCAACTCTGATGTATATAAGGATTGTTGTTTCTGTTGCTTATTTTCGTCCTTGTTTGGCAAGCACTAGACAAAACATCTCTGATACTGATAAATGAATTGGAAACTAAATATTTATATCAATCTGGTGATTGCATCAGGTGATTTGTGCTAACTTTATCCTGCTCCACTTTTGCTCAAGTCCACAGTTGAGCCTCTGCTCCCTAGTTTACATCATGATATTAAAATGCTTTGAGAACTGTTGGGTTTTTTTTTAATACATAGAAGTTAGAATTCAATAAAAATAAACCTTTGGTTATACTAATGAATACTAAGAAGAAAATGTCCTTAGAGCAGATATTTGGATTAAAGGTCCTGTTCTCCTTTTTCTGCCTCCTGCTGTGCTCAGGCCATTAATTCAGTGGCTTTTCACCAGTAGTGCTGCTCCATCTGTGGCAAAGCTTGGCAAATAAGGACCAAGGGGTACAAACAGTCAGGGTGACCCACACTGAGAGGTGAGGTTTTGGCCACCTATTCCATGAAGATCCTGCATACTGCAGGCAAATTACATCAATGAACTCTTCCTAGGTGCTTGTTTTGGAACAGGGATCCCCCGTGATCTTCTGGGCAGAAACAGTTAATGTGTAGCCACAGCTGAAGGCAGGAGGAGCCTGTTCTGAATACTGATGTGAACCCTGGAAGAAAGGCATCTGTAACTGTAACTTCCTGGTGTGGACATTGCGTGACTTGCTTTTATGCTTCTGTTCTCCATGTGCAAAATAGAGGATTAACAATTCTTTTAAAACCTTTTTACTTAAGTGTTCTGACGTTTCCAGAAAGTAATACCGAGAAATGCAACAAAAAGGAACCAAACCAAACCAAATAAACCCCAACAAGGCTCCCCCGAGTGCTTTGATTTCTTCAGAGCAGGCATTGGGAAACTCCTGCTGCCTGGTAAAGCCTGAGCCTGAGCCTGAGCCTGGTGAATTTTGGAGTGCCTGAGGGTGTAAATCATAGAATGGCCTGGGTTGGAAGGACCCTTAGAGACCACCTAGTTCCACCCTCCCTGCCATGGGCAGAGACACCTTTCACTAGACCTCCATAAGAATACTGAGAAGTATTTGAGTTCACTTAGCTAATAATCTACACTAGTCATTCTTGTTATTAAATCATTGTTCCTGTAATTTGATCAAAGTTTCTGCACTGTAAAGAACAAATTACATGTGGGCACATGTCCTTTGCACTAAGCTAATGTATCCATCACAAGTGCTGCTTTAGTCACTGAAGTTAGAAAAACGTGCAGTTAGAGAGAAAGGGGAAACATCTTCATAGAAAAATAAAAGGCAAAACCTTTTTTCCTTCCTTTCTATAATTAGGTTTGAAACTTGAAAGAACAACTATGGTAAGTTTTAATTTCTGCTGATAAGCTACCAATGCAGCCCACTTTACCCATCAGTGTGCAGTCCCCATAGCTACTTACAGAGCAATATGAGTTTTTGCTGTTCACAGACTGCATTTTACTGCTCAGCTGTGTGGGCAGAAGGTCACATCTTCTACACTGGCATGACATTTTCAAAGTAGCATGATGCTCAGCTTTTTACTTCTTTGCATGCAGCAATTTTTCAATAGTTCCTTATATACTTTTTAATTAAAAGTTTGTATTCTCTGTTTCATGCTGAAATGTCTTTTCATAGTAAGACTTACTGATTTTTTTCAACTTGATTCCTAAATTAACATCTGCATTATTACCATATTTATTCCTGAACTAACATCTGCCTCCTTTTCTCATTTCAACACATGGATGTCAAACCCAGCCAGTCACAAGCTGGTCATTTAGCTTGTGTCTTGGTGTTCCTGAGATGGAGCGTATCTCACCTGACAGTCCATTCTCAGCCATCCCTGTTAGCAGTTATAATAGTTGGAAAGCAAATTTATCTTGCTTGGTGGTTCTGAGGTCCCTCTTCATGGCATCATGCTGAAGCAGGAAGGATAACCCATCCCCTCTATCCCTAGAGGATGGCAGAAAAGGAGGTCAGTGGGGACTTGTAGTGTCCCCATGGGTCCTGGCAATGCAGTTCTGTCCTTGTAGTCAACTGCCAGTGCTGCCAGCACTGCTGTACACAGGTAGCTGAGGCATCTTGACTGCTGTCATGAGAAAATATCCTCAGAAAAGTGCTTTGGAACCCAGTGTGAGGCTCCAGGCTGACGCTAGGTCCAAACACTGTGGTACAAGAGAGGTTGCATGGAGAGTCTGAGCATCTTAAATCGTGAGTCAGAATCACACAATGGTTTGGGTTGGAAAGGACCTTAGATCACTCATCCTCTTCAGCCCAAAAGAAAAGGAGTCAGGGAGGGTGCACATGACCTGCCCAGCTTCAAACAGTTACAGGGCTGGGTTGGTCTACCACACCCCTCCATCAGTGGCTCTTTCATCACTGTGGATTCTTTAGCAAGTGACTAATATGGGATGACATGGCCTGAAACAGACCTGGATGCATTGTGAAACAAATCAGCTGGATAAATAGGAGAGAGTTTATTCTTACAGTAGATTAAACTAAAGCTAATATGTCACACACCCATTCCCCTGGCAGAGTAAAGCATGTTCCTCCATACTTCTGTAAGCAGCACCGTCATTGCCCTTTGTGCAGACACTTCAGTGAACAGGAGCACACCTGAGCTTCCAGCAATGGAGAGTGGAGAAGGTGTGACTGTGTCTTGGAAAACAGCTGAATCTTCCTAGTGTGGCAAGGTGGAAAGCATCTGTAGGTGACATATACAGCCATGCCTGGTCATGGGAGAGGAGCATACCGTGCCCCTGTGCACTGGTGAGGCTGCACCTTGAATCCTTTGTCTGGTTCTGGACCCCTCACTGCAGGAAGGACATTGAGGTGTTGGAATATGTCCAAGGCAATGGAGCTGGGGAAGGGTCTGGAGCATACATCTGATGAGGAGCAGCTGAGGGAGTTGAGGGGGGCTTAGCCTGAAGAAAAGGAGGCTGAGGACAGGCTTTCTATTTCTTTCTACAACAGCCTGAAAGAAGGTTGTAGGCAGGTGGGGATCAGTCTTCTCTCCGGTAACAAGTAACAGGACAAGAGGGAACAACCTCAGGTTGCACCAGGGGAGGTTTGGATTGGATATTACTCAAAATTTCTTTATGGAAATGTTTGTCAATCACTGGAACAGGCTTTCCAGAGAAGAGGTGGAGTCACCAGTCCTGGAAATATTCAGAAAACATGTGGATGTGGCACTTGGGGACCTGGTTTAGTGGTGGAATCGGCAGTCTTAACTTAATGGTTGGACTTGATAATCTTAGAGGTCTTTTCCAACCTAAATGATTTTATGATTTTAAAGACTTTAGTGCTCAGCTTAAAATTCAGACCATGCAAGAACATTTCAGAGCAAAAGAACCATTCAAATCCCCTCTTAGGAGTTGATTCGAGGTCTGTTCCAGAGTCTCGGGGGCAGCAGCAGCCCATGTGATGAGGCTGAGCTCTGAGGCAGCGAGGCTGGTTGCTTTCCCCTCTGCCTCTTTGTGCCAGGTTGGACTCTGACTCCTGGGGAAGCAGCACTTGTTTGAACTCTAATAATCAACAATGCAGAGTGAGGCCCTAGAGCAAAGTCAACATTGTAAAGTTGCAACTCCAAAACAGTGAAAGGCTACACAAATGTGGTGACACAGCAAAAACAGGAGATTTAAAAGGTCAATTATTTTGTCTCTGATGCTGGTTCTGAGGCACTGTGGAGATTTCAGGCTGTGGGTGACGGCCTTGTCCTCTGCCTAGAAGAAGAAAACCATGAAAATCTGTTTGGAGGAGCTGAGCTCCGGTGCAAATAGCATCTATTGGCAAGTCTAGTTGAGGTCTGTGGTCATTAACAAGGAAAAATAAGACTACAGAAATGATCTATCAGAGCCTGAATGCAAGCCCTGCCATCTGGGAGGTCCTCAGTGAGAGATCAGTCCGAGACATAAGCTGAGTTTTGTGGTAGGAATTCACAAGGCAAAAGAAGTCTCTCAACCCAATGTGGAAAATCTAAAAACCAGCAGGAAGTATGATTAGCCTCAGGACAGAAAATGGGGAAAAAATGAAAGACCCGAGGCACAGGAGAGAAGGAGCCAGTTGCTGCTGTGGTGTTGCTGCAGAGCAATGTTTCACCCAGGAGCTGGACAGCACAGAACTAAGTGGCCATTGAAGCAAGAGCAGTTCATGGGTTGCTGGTGCAAACGGTACTGTGGGACCACAAAAAGGGAAGTTGCCATGAAGGAAAGGCTATGGACAGTAGAAGGGAAAAAGGTCAAACCCCAGTCTTGGTGCCTGTGATGTTGTCCAAGTGAATGAAATGTGTAAGAGTGGTTAAAGTGCTGATATTGTACCTGTATGCAAAGTCTAATGAATAAGAGGAGATGAACTAAGCCAATACATTAGCAGGGTACATTTTCCACAGGTTCCAGAAGGGGAAACATTGGCTACTACCTGCCAGAAGAGATTATTTTTAATTTGCCATGCCAGAAAGCACAGTGTGTTTTTGTGCACTTCTGTCACATGCACTGGGCTTTATCTCAGGATTTACACTGAGCAAACAAAATGGTAAATTTTATTTCCAGGGTGTGAAAGGAAATCAACATCTGCTGACTAGTCTTGCTACAGGTACAGGCTGGGGCTGCCACCAACCTGCCTGTTCCAGGGTACAGAGGGAATTTACAAAGCCCCTTAAAGCTGGGGAGAGGTATCTGTGCCAGATCCAACTGCAAAATTCAGTTTTCTCTCAACCAGGTGTTTCAGCATCACCACAGCAGAAGCCACAAATTTATGTGGTAAAAGCCCAGCAAAAACAAATGAGAGGTTT
This sequence comes from Acanthisitta chloris, assembly GCF_000695815.1. NCBI lineage: Eukaryota > Metazoa > Chordata > Aves > Passeriformes > Acanthisittidae > Acanthisitta > Acanthisitta chloris. The sequence continues at coordinate 2,157 of NW_008657052.1, read as the reverse complement.
GTTGTGATCTGTGACATGTATGTACTTGCAAAAAAAGGTCCTTAAAGCAGTGCTATCTGCTATAGGAATAGTTGTAGAATGGCTTGATTTGGAAGGGACGTTACAGCTCAGCTAGTTCCAACCCCTCTGTGGTGGCCAGGGACACCTTCCACCAGACCAGGTTGCTCCAGGTCCTGTCCAACCTGGCCTTGAACACTTCCAAGGATGGGGCATCTACAGCTTCTGGGCAACAGGTCTGTGTCTAAACACCCTCTAAACTTGCCCTATGTCAGTGTGAAGCCATTCCCCCTTGTCCTGTCACTCCATGCCCTTATCCAAAGTCCCTCTCCAGCTCTCTTGGAGCCCCTTTAGGTACTGGAAGGGCCTGAGGTCTCCCGAGATCCTTCTCTTCTCCAGGCTGAACAGCCTCAACTCTTTCAGCCTGTCTCCCTAGCAGAGGTGCTCCAGCCCTTAGATCATAAGGCTTTTGGAAAAGGAACATGCTTTATATATATAAAATTAAATTAAATTTTTAACATCTCTGGGAAAGAGCTGATTGCTATCAATGAGGATATTTCTCAAAGATGTGATATCCTGGTCTCGATGTGGTGTGTGCTGATTTGAGAAAACCCACTCATCTGGATCAATGTGCATCATGACCACCTGAGCCATGGCTGGGGGAGAGCCTGGTGAAGGCAAGTCAGGATGGAAGGCTCAATCCCTCATGCAACTGAACCATTCCATGTCAGATGCAGAAGAGGTGTAGTGGATGCTGCCATCATAATGAGGTTTCATCCCTGCTTTGGCCTGAGGTGCAGAGGGCTCCCTGGGACCAAACTTTGGCACATCCATCCTTTAAAATAGTTTTATTTTGGGGGAAGGTGAATGCAGTGGGGATGTGGGGGTGCTCAGTGCAAGACAAAGAAGGAGGTGTAGGAATGAGGAGATGGCAGAGCTGGGCTGTCAAACAGGTGTCCTTGCCATGGCCTCAGGCTGCATCCCACTGAATGGGTTTGGGGAAGGTGCCCTGTGCAGAACAGCTCCAGGTTGGGGGGAGAGGACCTGTCTATCTCATTGTGTCTGCCAGCTGAGCCCCAGAAAACAGACTAGGGTGGGGAGGAGAAAATCAGCTGCTACTGAAGCATGGGGAGACACTTGGCATTGCCACTGGGAGGATGTGGCTCTGGTTAATGCTACTGGCCAGACAATCTGAGGCAGAAGGTGGCACAAAAGCAGTGTCAGTGTCTCCATTACTGCCCAGCAGACCATGCAATGGCTCTGGAACTCAGTGCAGGAAAGCAAGAGGTTAGCAAGAGATTTCTGGGGATATGTCTTCACCTACAGTGGGGCAGGAATACATGATATACACACACACCAAATCCAGGCCTGCAAACCTGTAATGTGTCACTTGAGGACCTGGACAGCACCAGGTTCCACTGGTGCTAGCACAGAACAGTCAGTGCCTCATGGGGACAGGTGAGGTGGAGAACAAGGCTTTGACCAGGGCATCTCCTTTGCAGGCAAATGTCTCAGGCACTTGAGTCCTCTGGGGCTCTGAGCAGAGGGACAGCTCAGCTTCGAACTGCAAGGGATGGGGTGCATGACCAGCAGCTGGTGATGTGCCAGTCATGCAGGTCCCCATCCTTCTGCCAGGAGACTGGATCCACTGGATTTGCTTCATTCCATGCATCTCTCACTCAACAATGAGCCAGAGGCTGTTGTTTTGGAAGAGGCAGGAGCAAGGCATAGAACATCTGCTGAGGCACAACTGTGGCACATCCCACTAAGATATGCAAAGACCATTGAGCCCACAGGACACTTGTGAAGCTGTCAAGCTCACCCAAGCCATGTAGCTCCCCACATCACTCCCAGGTGCTGCTCCTTCCCTCCTCATCCACAACAGCCTCTCCTGGTATACAGCACCAGGTTTTCCAAGGCCAGCAGAATTTCCCTGAAAAAGCCAAATGATTTTTCCATTTGGGGAACAAAGGCTGACTCTGAGCCAGTGTCTGTGTCCTGGAGTTGAAAAAGATGGAGAAGGTGCTCCTCCTGGAGAGGAGCCAAGAGTTGGGGCAAGCCCTGAGTGGGTGGGGTGCGAATAGCAGTAGGATATAAGAAAACATCAGAGAGCTGAGCAAACAGCTTGAATTAGAGCAGAGGGAGAAGGAACAACATGGC
>NW_008657051.1:0-2968 GCF_000695815.1 Acanthisitta chloris | reverse complement strand
TGGGATTGTCATGGCCCAGATGTAGGAGTACAAAACACACAAAAAAAGATCTTAATTATCCAGTAAGATGAACAATGTAGCAGGTATCTAAGAAAAAAGCTGTCACAGAGTTTGTTTACAGGTAATACAGGAAAGCAAACATGATGGACATGTATTAGTACTCATGGATTAGGTAACTTGGTGAGATCCATCCCAGTAGTACATTTCTCTGATGTCTTTTATTGACTTTGATACTTTATGCCCTTAATTTTAATTACTTTGAGTTCTAGAAGACAATATTAAAAGAACCAAACAAACTGATACACCTGGAAATATCCAGAGACAATAAACCTCCATGCTCTGGTTCCCTAGAGACAAGTCTCTACAGTTTCAGCCTTCAAAGTCTGTTTTAATTTATGAAGATATTTAAAAAAGAAACACATATACAAATGACCATTTGCAAATTAACGCTTTAGTCAATATAATCAGATTAGCACCACGAAACCTGACATTTTGACAGACAGGGATATAAGGAAATATAATGCATCAGTTGGTTATTTAAAATGTCAATAAACCAAAACCTATCAAGCCCAAACAAACACGATAATGATAATCAAGATGATTAGAGGCATGGAGCACCTCTCCTACGAGGAAAGGCTGAGAGAATTGAGTTTGTTCAGCTTGGAAAAGAGACAGCTTAGGGGTGACCTAACTGGAGCCTCCCAGTGCCTGGAGGGAATCTACAAGAAAGGTGGAAAGGGATTCAAACTAAAAGAGGGCAGGTTAGGTATTAGGAAAATGTTCTTTCTTGTGAGGGTGGTGAGACACTGGCACAGGTTGCCCACAGAGGCTGTGGCTGCTCCACCCCTGGAAGTGTTCCAGGCCAAGTTGGATGAAGCCTTGAGCAACCTGGTCTATTGTCCCTGCCCTTGGCAGGGGGATTGGAACTGGATGATCTTGAAGGTCCCTTCCAACAGAAACCATTCTGATTCTATGAAATGTATTCATTTTCAGCTGGAGCAAGAAGTTAAAGCAGCAATTAGTTTCCAACCAATTGGTTTTTAGTGACATGTCTGATTTAACATATTTGCCATTATAAATACCATGATATTTTATCTTTTTTTTCTTCAAAAACACTTCTTAGTTCTAAGCTTAAGCTTTGTTTTGCTTCTCAGATGGTGCTAATTATACAAGCTTTAGCACTACAAAATTCCATAGTTCAGACTTTATGTTTGACCGAGGACAGTCTCAGAACCCTGGCTATGAAGTCCGAGGACACGGAAGTACTAACCAGGAAAAACAAACACAAAACCCCTCAAGAGCTGACAAAGTAGAATGTGACCAGAATTAGCTTCAGGAGTCCATCCTCAGTGTCAGGTCTAACACACCTACATGGTTTTCTCACTGAGACTTCCATGCTTCCTTAGAAGAGTAAAACTCGTCATGAAGAGAAAAGTCAATGTATACTGTACCCCAGAAACCTCTGCATTGATTTAAAACTTGACCTTAACTTGGCTCTAGATGCAGACAGGTTTTCTGATGTCTAGAGGAAGCCCTGACAACCCTACCTTGCTCGGCTTTCTCTCTGAAGCACACTGCTCCAGTCTTCTGGTTGTCCGTAATGTGGCAGCCCAGGAGATCGGGACAAAATGGTTTATATTAATAGTGTCAACATGTTGGTGTTTCTTCCCACATACTGCTTGGACAGTGGTTAACACAGGCACCCAGAGAGCACAGGTGCAGTCCACAGGAACAGCTAAGTGCAGCATACCACCTGGACAATGGAACACCCGAATTTGGGGCAAAAGTCCACACTTCTACGACCTTCAGAAGAAACCAACTTAATGGCCAAATACATAGAAAGGACCAGAGGTAGAACAGGTGTTGCTAGACCACAAAACTGCACACATTTCAGCATTCCTTGGAAAGGAAAACAACATGTTGCAGGTTACCTCAGAGCTGAGCTAACACATTTAATTAAAGTCTCTGATTTCCAGCATGACTTAATGCCTTCAAAACACACAGGAGCCACCAGTTTCACAGGAACCTCTATGATTAATAACACTCAATACAAAGAAAAAAGCTTTACTGTTGCGGATCGGCGGGAGAAATGCATGACTCATCCTGAGTTTGGAAGCAAATCTTGTTTATTGTAAGCGATCGTCCATCTCTTATACCTTTGATGATTAGTCTCATACATAGTGCAAAAGCAAGCTTATCAGTGGCTGGCATGATTAATGGTCAGCTACTTCCTTTGCAGCTTCTTAGATCTTGTGCAGCTGCTCTTACTCCCTTGTCCAACATCATGTTATTGACATAAAGTTGCTGACATGCTTATACCATGTGTGACAAGCATATAACTATCAATCATTTATAATTGGCTAAGCTCTAAAGATAGCATTCAGGTACTCTTCCTACTTGTGGTTACAGCTGTGAGGATTCTTTCCTACTTTCTCAGGCTTGGCTGCATTCTGAGCTGTTTGTCTTGGACCTGTTTGTCTCACCCTCAAGGACAACTTGCCCCTGCCTTCTGCCAAGTTCAGTTGCCTTCTGCCAAGCTGAGTTACTCCCTATCTATATATAAGTTACAATCTCCAGAGCCTTGCTTGTACCGTGCATTCCCAGGACTGTGTCCTTGCTCTCTTAGCCATTCTCCAACAATTCTCGTCAACACTCTGCTAGCGACTCTTGCTTTGAATCTCCCAGAGTCCTTTGCTCTGCAGGCTGAACCATACTTTGTGGCCCTTAGCCCTAAGCCATTCCTCCACACTTTACTTCTCCTTCCTTATCCCACAGCTACCTCCAGAGCTCAGCTCTCACTGCGTCTCTGCTCCTGGACGCAGGGACTGCGTGGGGGAACCCCTCACTGGCTGCAGGGAAAGCAAAGCAGTGAGACCCCGTGCGCTCTCTGTCCCCGGCGGGAGCAGCGGGCGCAGACGGCACATGGACGGCCACTGCTCCCACGAGCAGTCGCCAGGGGTTGGCCTCG
>NW_008657050.1:18545-30847 GCF_000695815.1 Acanthisitta chloris | reverse complement strand
TGGGGGCAGGAGCAGTGCTGGGGGCAGGAGGGGCAGGAGCCATGCTGGGGGCAGCCGTGGCCTGGAGCTTGGAGCTTGGAGCGAGTCGGATGGGTCGGAGCAGTGGGGAGAGCGCTGGGACCGAGGGTGCTCCGCGCGTTCGTGACCTCGTGTTTGTGGCATTCTCCGAATTCCAGATTTGTCTAGTTCTCGGCATCACCTCATGATTATTTGCTATAGCTGCATACCACAAAAGCTTATTTCACAAGGATTTTCCTGCGTTCTGGCCCAGTAATATACTTGCAGAGACTTGTTGGCATGTGCAATTTTAAAGATTTGTTGTTGGACCATTTTCATATCTGTTTCGTGTCTTGTGTAGTGAACTTGATCTCCTCCCAGAAGGCAGAGGAGCTGGCAGGGCCCCTCCGAAAACGGGTGGAGAATGCATTCTCCCCCCAGTTTAAATACTTTGCTCATATGACCAATGTGTGTTAGTAGCAGCCACCGCTGTATTAGAAGCTTTTCAGTATCCAGAGTGAGTTATTGCTCTGAGTAACCAAAATTGCTGGAAAAATCCCTTGCTGGTTTTGGTTATGGCTGAGTCCTTTCAATGAGCGTGTCTTAAGTCTTCTCCTGGAATTCCAGGTTTGACTCTTGTTGCCCTTCGATCAGTAGTGTTACTTCACGGGGTGCTGTGGTCATTTCATGCCTCAAAGTCTCATCTGAAAGATTGATAGCACTTCCAGCTGTGTAGTTAGAAAACTGTGTGGGATTATTGTAATAAATGTATATCTGCAATTTTCTTTGGCTTTGGGCAATACAATTGTATTGAGTTGAAAATTTCTCATGAACTGGGAAACTGTTTCCGTTTTATATAACCCAAGAGTGATTAAATGACTGGAAAGATGTGAAATAACAACCATTTTCTCATTTGATCAGGCTTGAGAGATTGTTGATGACAGTTTTTTGTAATAGTGTGCCTTAGCTGAAGAAAGTAAGTAGTTGAGTAAGAAAATACGTAGCTGAGTTGAGTATGACCAAGAAAAATGTTTTGCAGTGCTAAATTCTGTGGCATCAGATGCAATTAGTGGCTATTGAAATGTATTTGGGTTGGGTTTAGGAGGAAGGCAGTGGGAGATTTTGTTTATTCTGGCTGCCACAGACAGAGTTGTGTTTGTGTTTAGCGTGGCAGAGGCTAAGGAGAGGGATAGTGTTCAGTTAGATGTTCAGTAATACCTTTTCCAAAATGTTGCAGTTCCTTCCAAGGTGAACAGGGATGAAACTGAGGAAAATGCAATCGAGTGTCAGATTGTTGTGCTGACTTTGGCTTTAGACTGTAAGTAGTATGGTGTGGAGAGTTCAGCTAAAACCACTTAATTCCTGAGCCCCTGAGTTCAGGCTGAGAATTAACAGGGATGGCCAAGTGGGATGTTTTTATTGAACCATTTCTTGGGTTGTTGAGGTGGAAGGGCAGAAGGTTAGTTTAACCAAAAAGCTTAAGAACTTATGTGAAGGTTTTATCTGCACCTTGTCTTTCAAAGCTCATCACTGAGCTTTCAAGAGCCCCTCAAAACTGCAGAAAACGAGATTCTTTTCGCTGACTCCCCTCCCTTTTTGACCTCTTTTTGTAGGAGCTGCATGCGTTCAGTGATGCAAGTGTTTTTTAACAGTCTTTATTTGTACTTTGCTGCTGACAGAAAACGGTTGGAAATGGTTGTCCGAGCAGGAATAGTTAGTGGCATGTTTTATGATTTTTTTTAACTTTGTGAAGCATTTTGGGATTATCAGCCACTAATCTGACATCCTAATTCCATGTGTTAAATGCATTTTGGGGTGTGTGGCATGGGCTCATAGTGAGACAGTTCTTGCATTACTGAGCTGTGTCACTGCTGCACCCCTCGGGTGCCTTACTGCCTGATGTGACTGTGCTTCTGAGCTTTCCTGGTGGTGTCAGTTCCTGTGCTGAGGGAGGTCACAGCTTACTGTACCTCATTTTACCTGTTAGGGATGGTGCCTTCCCTGTCTGCTGCAAGGCCAGTGCCACAGTGGGACTGCATTTCACTAGGGCTTGAGTTTACTAGTGGTGTCTGGCGATGTTCAGAGAAGGAAATGAGTGACTCAGGTCATCGATTTTAAGTGTGGCAGAAAAGAATGTACCTCCTCAGTTCCAGTTCCGCAGGATGTTGTGTCTTGTGCCGAACGAGGTAAGAATGGAGTGGTCCTGAGTCATTTTGGTGTCAGCCCCTTCAGGGTGTCTTGTTTGAGAGGGTGATGTTTTCTGTGCCAGCACTGATGCAGAGTGAGAAGGGAAAGCAAATGACCTAATTTCAGCCTCAGTCCTGAAATGTGTGAATGAGATTTGCAAAGGGAGCTCACGTATGTCAGGCCTCAGTCAGTCGGTTTGGATCTGTTCGTTCTCCTGCATCTAGAGGTGTTTGGCTGTTGAGCTGCTTTCCATGGTCATGCAAAAGGCTTAGGGGAGGAGGGTGAAAACCAGACCTTGGCTTCCTGAGGCTCCTGTGGTAATTGCATTGAGTAGCAGGGGCAGTATTGATACCCAAGGTCAGCATAAAAGTTGGTCAAGCTAATTGCCCAGAATTCAACAAGAATCAGCACTGGACAGTTTGGGAAGAAGTGTAAGATATTGTGAGATGAGACTGATACAATTTACTTGTACCTTCCAAGGCTCTGGATGTTGTTTTTCACTGTGACTTTCAGCTCAAATGTGTCTTTTTGAACTGCAGGGACCAAAATGGCAAGTGTCACAGTATCCATGTACCCCCCAGTTCCTTTGCTAATGATTTTGAGCGTTTGAATTTTTTCTGCCCTAGTTACTACACGTTGGAGTGAATCACATTTTGGGTTCCCTTTCCTGAGCAGTAACAACCTGTGTAGGCTGTTCTTGCATATGCACCTTCAGGGGTTTTTTATGTGCTTTGGTTTCCTCTTCTCAGCTAGGAAATGTGTAATGCTTTGTTACCCAATTGCTTGGTATTTTGAGACCCTTTCATGTACTGTCACAAAAGACTTTGATTGTCTGTAGACTTGACGAATTTACTGTGGAAGGTTTTTGATCTGTTCAGGGCTGGTCTGTAAAGCCTGTCAGTCAGCCTGTCCTACATGTGCACAGAGCCCCGTGGGATCAGTCTGTCTCTGCTGGGAAGGGCTAACCATTTAGTCCTGGGTTATTACTTCAGAGAGAACTGTTCTCCTGCACCACGGCAATTCGGGTTGATCGAGGGTTTTTTGGTGAATATTCTTGCTCAAAGATTTCTTTAGGAACAGTCAAATCTGTGTGAGGTTTATCACACTGGCACCCAGCAAACAGGTGGCTGCAGGTTGGTGCTGGTGTCAGTTGTGTTCCTGTTCCCCTGCCCTGAGAACTCCTCTCCTGTCTCCAGAGTGTGCTCTGAGCAAGAGGTTCAGGGCCACTGTGCGTGGGGTCCCACCTTGAGATGGTGCTCTCCTAACCTGAGCCTTCTCTGCTGAGAAGGAAACGGGGAGGAGGAAAGATCCAGTGCTGCTTCTGGAGCCTGATCCTTCAGCTTTCATGTACTCACTGTCAGGTTTTTTTCTTCTCAATTAATGTTTGATACGGCCTCATGTAATTAAGAAGTGTTTAAATGCTGAAAAGAGTGAGTTTGAATGAATTTTCCCAAGCAGGGATTTTGTCTCTAGATTTTTCAACCAAGTTGGCAAGAGTGTGCTTTCATAAGAGGCTGTGGCCAGCCCACTTGTGTTCCTTGGGAGCAGAACTCGGAGCTTGGGCTGCTACCTGGATTTTCCTCAGTGTTGAAATTCCCATACTAAACCTCCTGGGGTTATCCTTCCTCTTTGAAATGAGTTTGTGTATGTTTTCACTGCATATTGTATATTTGCACCGTGTTGACATTTTCTTCAGGTTTTACTTGAGAATAATGTATGTTTCCTGAAAATACCTGAGGCCTGAAAATGCTGTGGGTTTTTTCTTGCTCAGCTGTGTACTTCAGGTGTATTACTAAAGATGTCTTCAAGAAAGCAACACCAAGGACATTAGCAAACCCGCGTGGGAAGGCTGTACGTGGTGCTGTTAAACTTGAGTGCTCGTCCTGAGTTGTTTGTGCATCCTCCTGGGGATGCAGCTGTGCCAGCCTCACTGTGCTGGGAAGGCAGAGGTTGTGCCCAGTGACAGTCCTGCAGCCCCCAGGGGCTGGGGCTGGGCACCACGGGCTCTCAGGGGCTTGTGTTTCTTCTGCCAGGATTTCAGGCTCTGGTTTCACTGCCACAGCCCACAAAGTTTGCACAAGACTGCAGTCCACATGCAATGTTTTCTACTACAGTAAACATTATTAATAACCTCATCTAGGAAAGAATTAAAATGCTCGAGGTCACGAACCTCATCCTTGGAACACCATGGGCTGTCATTCCCTGTGGCTGAACCAATGTGTGTGAGTAGATGTCAAGTAAAAGTCTGACAGATTTTCCTGGGTGGAGAAGGAGAGGCTGACTGAGAGCTTTGCTGTGTCCTTGCTGTGGTGTTTAAAACACGTGGGTGAGTAGTGCACCCTTAGAGTGGAACCGACATAGGTGCCTGGAGTGCTGCACCCTTAGAGTGGAACCGACATAGGTACCTGGAGTGGTTTGCTCTCTCTGCCTCACCTGGACTGACTCACTGTGTTGTACTCACTGAATTCAGTAGTTTATTCACTGCTCAGTACATTGGCTGATAGTTCATACTTAGTTTTGTTCATATTTTGAATCAAGTGAATCTTGGGCTCGAATTCCCTTCAGGACAAACTGTGTGAAGCTTTGTGTGGAGGCAGAGGAGCCTGTGATGGCTGTTGGATCCCAAGGGACCTGTCCCCAGAGCTCTGTCAGCACTTGCTTGTGGACTCGCTGGCAATGACCAGACAGGATTTTCCATGGATTTGTTGTCCTTTGAGTTGGCAGTATTTCCTTCTAAGACTTTTTTAAAGATTATCCTTCACCGAGGATACTATTTTTATATTACAAATGCAAAAGCCTCATGTGTCTGGAAACAATTATTTCAGATGAGACATTAGAATTATACGTAAATATGAACTCCTCAATTTTTCCTTAACTGTGAACACTTGATAATGTACTCCTTATGTATTTTGAAAAGTTACTCTTGATATGATAGTTTGCTCTTTATCACATTATTATGAGGTTAGGTTCCATGAAGGAAATGAAAATGAAACTCGGCCACAAACAAGAATGGAACAGGGATCAAGGCAACTTCGTGGGCAGCCTACGGGTCGTGCAAACGTAGTTTCTAAATCTGTGGCGTCGCTGGGTTTTATTCCCTGGGGTTGGCAGGGCAAACCTGCCTGGGGTGCCGCAGATAGCTGTGCATGGAGGTGTTTGTCAGCCAGAGACTGCTTGACTTTTCAAACTCTGCTCATTGTTGCAGAGCTGTCCCAGCTGTGATGTGGAATGCAGCAGGAGCTTCCGGGAAGTCCTGGAGCACTGCTCAACATGCCCAGAGAGGAGTCCCATCCGCCGGGGGCTCCGGGCGAGTGTGCTCAGCTTCGCAGCTCGGGCTGTTGTTTTCCTGCCGGGGAGTCCTGGTGCTGGCACTGGAGCTGTGCAAAGGGCAGCAGAGGTGAGAGGAACTGCAGGGGCTGTTTGTTGCTCTGTCTGGAGCCCGTGGTTTCGGTGTGGGAGCAGGGGCAGTGACATGCAGAGCTGCACGTTCCAGCCACACCGACCTGCCAGGATTGCTCTCACTTCCAGCCTGCTCCAGAGAGGACACCTGACCATCGTGTCGCGGGGCGCGCGGGGCTGGCACCACAAAACTCACTGCTTGGCACCTTGCTGCTCCAGAGAGGACTCTGGGCACGGGGCTGGCACCACAAAACTCACTGCTTGGCACCTTGCTGCTCCAGAGAGGACTCTGGGCACGGGGCTGGCACCACAAAACTCACTGCTTGGCACCTTGCTGCTCCAGAGAGGACTCTGGGCACGGGGCTGGCACCACAAAACTCACTGCTTGGCACCTTGCTGCTCCAGAGAGGACTCTGGGCACGGGGCTGGCACCACAAAACTCACTGCTTGGCACCTTGCTGCTCCAGAGAGGACTCTGGGCACGGGGCTGGCACCACAAAACTCACTGCTTGGCACCTTGCTGCTCCAGAGAGGACTCTGGGCACGGGGCTGGCACCACAAAACTCACTGCTTGGCACCTTGCTGCTCCAGAGAGGATTCTGGGCACGGGGCTGGCACCACAAAACTCACTGCTTGGCACCTTGCTGCTCCAGAGAGGATTCTGGGCACGGGGCTGGCACCACAAAACTCACTGCTTGGCACCTTGCTGCTCCAGAGAGGATTCTGGGCACGGGGCTGGCACCACAAAACTCACTGCTTGGCACCTTGCTGCTCCAGAGAGGATTCTGGGCACGGGGCTGGCACCACAAAACTCACTGCTTGGCACCTTGCTGCTCCAGAGAGGATTCTGGGCACGGGGCTGGCACCACAAAACTCACTGCTTGGCACGCTGCTGTGGTGGCCGCGCTGCATGGACTTCAGTTGCGATGTTTGCTCACGTTGTAGTCAGGTTTTGAAAGTTCATTTTGATTTTTCCATGACTTTTGAGATGTTTCATGCGCAAGGAGGTAGTCGTTATTTTTCTTCACGCCTTGAGAGGATGTTTTTTGCACTGTTTTGCTGCTGTCACATCAAAGTTAGAATTCAGTGCAGTTATAGCTGTACCTTGCAGTTGGCAAATCAAGTCTTTTATGTAGGTGAGTAGTGATGTTTTCATGACCAAAATATTTATGGCTATGCCTACATATTCTGGTAATACACTTACTGCTGCATATTTATAGTAATTAGAACACAAAATCCCGTAGGAAAGACATAATTAGTACATAAAACACACTGAGTAATTTAGTAAGTACTTAATTGCAGGGATGGTTAGATCTCTGTATGGGAGTGAAATGGGCACTGCCTTCCAGCCCACCTGGAGCACTTCTTTCATACGAATAAAGCTGAGAGCATCAAATGCTTGGCGTGTGCACACCAAAAGGTGGTGGAACTTAACCAGTAAGTACTTAATTGCAGGGATGGTTAGATCTCTGTATGGGAGTGAAATGGGCACTGCCATCCAGCCCACCTGGAGCACTTCTTTCATATGAATAAAGCTGAGAGCATCAAATCCTTGGCATGTGCACACCAAAAGGTGGTGGAACTTAACCAGAGCAACTAACGAGGCTGATCAGGCAGCAGATTTTCTAGTTTAAAAAGAAGATGACCAAGATGTTAAAGGTTCCAGAAGCAGAAACTGTGTGTGTTGGATTTGTTCAGGAGTGAGTGCACACTCAGGATGGATCAGCTGCACTGCTCATTCCCTGCAGCTGATCCCTTCGTGCTGTGCCCTGCAGTGTGACACGTGGCTCAGGGATTCATCCTCCCTCCTGCATCCCCCAGCGCTGCTGTTTGTGGCTCTGAAGTTATTTAGGGAAGGCCCAGGCACACTGCACACAAAGGAGGATGTTTCCTGTCGGAATGCTCTTCCTTTTCCAGGAACTGACCTGCTCTCCCCTTGAGTGACAAACACAGGGTATTGAGCTTTTATGGCTGTGTGACATGAAATCAAAAGGGGGAGGAATTTGGAGAGAGCTTCAGTTACCGTCTCGGAAGTTACTTCATTTTCTAATTAGGCTAGTAATTAAAATATGCCTTTCCTATAAACCGTAGCTGAACAAAATGCAGACCAGCCTCACGTGGTTGCACGAAGCAGAGCCTTGCTGTGCTGGCCTGTCGGTGTGCTCCCAGAGCTCAGTCTGTCTGGGGGAGCACAGGGCAGGGCCCGGGGGCTGCACGAGGCCCAGGGCTGCGCTGAGCCCTGCAGAGGGTGTGCTGTGCTCTGCAGCCTCCTCCTGCTCCTGGATGCACAGCAGGTTTGGTTTCACTCTTCATTAGAGGGCTGCATATTTTCCTCTGTGCAGCCCTTCGTGCCTTTGTGCTGTTGTGGGCGTGTGGTTCGGTTCTGCCGTGCGGAACGCTGGTTTTTGGACTGTGCTCCAGTCAGGGTGTCACATAGGGACGTTGGTTCGGTTGGCAGATCTAGGACATGAGAACGCAGCATCTCTCTGTAATTTCCCTGGTCTCTGCCTCTCATCCACAGTGCTGTTAACCCTCATTAATGCTAAGACTCTAAAGCTTTATAATTACATTAAAAAAGCCGACAGCGTTTGTCCTTTCTGTGGTGTATCAGTTTCAGACAGGAGTGATGCTGCGAGAAGTGCTTTGTAATTAAAAGAACTTCTCTGTTGCACTGAGGTGGTCACAGTAACTCCTCCATGCCTGTGGCATACTTGTAAGAGCATATACTGCTTGGAGGATTAAGTGTTCCTTATATCACGGAGCTCTTCGTAACACAAAGCAGCTTCAAGGTTTGGAATGTCGTCCCTGGTATCACATTGCCTGTTTGTCTCTGTCCTGCTTGTGCAACTGCTCATGCATTGTGCTTTTGGAGTCTGAGGAATGTATGGGGGTTAATTTATGAGTATAACCCAATTATTTGTCCTTTTGAAAGAGAAGAAACTAAAGATACGTAGACAAACATTAGAATCATGCTTCTAAAAATCTGACATTACAGAGTAAAACCTAGTAAAAATTGGAATTTAGTGAATTATACCATGTGTCCTTGATGCTGAAACAGGTTGGATGAGGCTCTGAGCAACCTGGTCTAGTGAAAGGTGTCCCTGCCCGTGGCAGGAGGTTGGACCTGGGTGATACTTAAGGTCACTTTCAACCCAGGCCGTTCTATGAGCCTGTGAAATTTTGTTAGCTATTGGCTGATGGGTGTGCTGCTTCCCTGTGTGATTGTTCATAGAGACACAACTTCTCTTTCCTCTCTTGGGTTTGAGTGTCTCCTCTCCCTTGGGAGCCTGGGAACCACTGGCCAGCATTCCTGGTGTTGCATGCTTCCTCACCGAGGCTGCTAATGAGTAGAGGTTTCAGCGTAGCCATGAGTGGTTCCTGTTCAGCGGAAGGACTTCTGTATCTGTTGGGTTTGACAGACCAAAAATAGCTGTCTGAAATGCAGAATTTATCGTGGCAGTACTATTCTTGTATTTGTAATGCCTTTCCCTTAGTACTCAAAAAAGGAAGTGAACCTTTCATTTAGATATGCTGAGCTTGACAGTTGTGCAGTGTAGTAAAGGTTGCAGCGAGACTGTGACGTGCTGAATCAGTGTAAAGATGCATGGTGATGGTTCTGTGCTTTGGCAGAGCCTGCTGCCCCTTCAGCAGCACTCTGCAATCGTCCAGAGCCAATTTCTTTGCACTTACCCAAACAGTGTTTGTAATCTCAGCAAACATACTCCATCTTGAGGTTTATTTAGACTAATAATGGTTCAGCTTTAGCTGATCAAGAGAGCTGCTTGGGGAAGAGCAGCTTTGTGTGTTTGGGTTGCTGTCCCTTTTGCTGCTTCTGTTGCTGTGCTCAGTGGAAGTAGTGTTCTGTGGGTGCTCCCAGGTGGGTGTCTTGCCAGCCCAGCTCCCACCCTGAGAGTGCCTGTGCAGGGAATTCCAGAGCAAACTGCATCCTCTCTCTCCTCACTCCGGTTCTTGTGGCTGTTCAGTGTTTTCTGGATCTTTACAGGAGACTTCCCATCGCTGCCAGTTTTCCAGGGTTCATCTGTGGGCTACCCCCTGTAGAAGGCACGTTGTTGGGAAGGCATCACGTGGCTTTAGCCTCCCTGGCAGGCTTTGAACTATGCATGGTTCATGACATTATTTTTCTGCAGGCATTTTCTCAATTTTAAAAGAGAAGTGTATTCTTGGGAAAGGCTGTTGTTTTCAGGACTTGTGCCTCGAGGACTTTGCAGTGGTATGTCTGGGGTCGCTGAGAAGATAAGTGGCAGAGCTGGATGATTTTGGGAAACGGGACCATATTGGAATGATTCTTCTTTTGGGCTGGTCAGCTGTCCCTGTTGTCTAACAGGGTTTGAGGTGTGCCAGGGAGTGTTCGCTCCTGGGGTCACTTGCTCTTGGGGATTCCAGAAGTGAGGGTGCTCTTTGTCCAGGTGTGTGAGCTTGGAGACTTACCTGTGTGTTTTCTGGGCCCCCTGGGCCTGTTGCCATCTGTGCTGCCACACTGAGGTGTTTGCATCGCCACAGTTCTTTGCCTTGCCAAAGGGCAGTGGTGAAGATAGACAGTAGATGTGAACTCTGCTGGGGACCTGAGAAATAAGGCACGCCAGTTTGGTTCTGCATTCCATTAAAAAGTGTGGTGATGGGGCCAGATTTGCATCTTTGGAGGTTTTGTCCTGCTTGTTTTTCTTCTCAACAGAAGGGATTGTAATTCTGGTTACTGTAAATGGAGTTAGAGCAGCTCAACCCTGACAAGCTGAGATTCTTTCTCTGTGTTCTTACAAGAAGTTTAAGCCACAGCTGCTGCTCTGAGGAGCTTTTGGTGGTTGGTGGTAAGAAGGAAGGTGTTTTCTGCAGGAACAGCATTGCTGTGTCTGCCAGAGGGACAAGTGCAATAGGACTTACTGCAAATAATGGGGAAGGCTCCATATGAGATGCTTTTTGCAAGAGGGGAAAACCCAAAATGAGCCAAAGGGATGTTGGGTCAGTTCCTTATGGTGATTAAAAATGCAGCTGTTAAAAGCAGATTTCTGTTCATGAACATAACCTCCACATCACAACACCCACGTTCCTGTGCCCAGGCTCAGACAAGCTTTCCAGGGCTGGGGGTGTCATGGTCACACTTGAGGGAACGAGCGTGTCCTGCCCTGGACACAGCTACAAGTTCTTCCCTTGTTTAGGGTTATTGATCTCTACCAGAGTTTGTTATCGGTTTCTAACCTGGCAGAGTGAAAAGCAGAAAACCTGAGTCTCTGAGTAGAGGCGAAGGAAGGTTGTTTTTTTGTTGGTTTGTTTTTTTCTCTGTTTCTGGGCTTAGAGGGGAACATAGTCGATTGAATTCACATCTGGTTGGCTGATTTTCTTCATGGAGAAACTCCAAATTCATTGTGAAGATTAGAGTAAGCATTTATGGGTTTTCAGGATTTTGAATGGAATTTGAAGTATTGTGTTTTTAAGCAGTGGACAAATCAGTTTTCTCATAGGTATTTGTTCATGTTCTAATTTTGGCATTTCTTTGTCTCCATTCTAATTTTAAAAATTGTTTTATACTTTGTGTTGTGTCTTGGGATTTCATAATGTGCTCACTCTTTCTGCAAAAATGCACACAAATTCAGTGAAGTTCCTCATGACAAGAAGTTCTCATCTCAAAATCCTTGCCAAGTTAGTTGGAATCAACATGCTTATCAAAATAAGCTGCTTATTAATGAGAGTGGAATTTGCAAATCATAAAACTCTGAGTGTGTTAATGTGCACGATTTGTTTCAGAGGGTACAGACATGCTATGGGGCTGGTGCCTCGTTTGCTCCACGATAATGGTTAGCAAATGGGCTGTATCTGGAGAGGTCTCAGAGGCAGCTGAAACTGCCCTTCCTCTCCAGCCTCCTGAATCCCTCTCTGCGCTGAAATTGCCTAGGATTTTTTGTTATGCAGATTGCTCTGGACTTTTCCAATGTCCAGCATTGCAAAACTTGAGAGTTTTCCCCAATTCTGGCTGTACATTATTGATTTGTTTCTGGCATGTCTCTCCCCCTTTATTCATGTCCGTAGTGTACTGCTTTCCAGGAAGCTCCGAAACTGGAATCTCCCAGCGAACTCTTCTTCATCTTCAGGGCTTGAAAGATGAAAATTAATTCAAACTAATGAATCGCTTAGATGTTCTCGTGCCTTGTGTTTTATGTATCTGTTGCTTCTAGTGTATAAGATGGTATAGAAGTTGTTGTCTGGTCTGTGCATCTCTCTGCTTACACTGCAGCCAAAAATGGTGTTTGAGCCTTCGTGCTCTGTCCTGCAGACCAGTTCAGCCACACTATTTCATGTGAAAACCCAGCCACTTGATCCATCAGGTTGATGAAAATATCCTAAGTATCTTTACTTGGCTATAAATAAAACAAACCAGTTGTCTGTTAAGGGTACCCAGGAGTGGGTGCAGATATTACTGAGGTATTTAAAGACTGGCCTTGGTAATTGTGCTGCAGACAGCAGCCTGGCCTGGCTGTGGGGTCATATTTGAGACTTGAATCGGTTGGTTGAGGACATGGTGCTTATTCTTGCTGCAGACTCACAGAATCAAGTTAGGCTGGAAGGGCCCACAGTGGGTCACTGGTCCCACCTCCCTGCTCAGGCAGGGCCAGCCCAGGGCACATGGCTCAGGGCTGTGTCTGGACAGTTCCTGAACACCTCCAGTGAGGGAGAACCCACAGCCTCTCTGGGCAGCCTGTTAAGTG
>NW_008657050.1:0-18391 GCF_000695815.1 Acanthisitta chloris | reverse complement strand
ATTGTCAACAGCTTGTCGCAAAACATCTGTGGGCCTGAAATCTAAAGACTCAGTTCAAGAACTTTTGCTGTAGTGCCAAATGTTTTTATAAGGAACACTTGGGGAGGTTTAATTACTATAACATTTCTGGGGCTTTTCCCTGAGTGCTCCGTGTACATTATACACTCATTGTAGGAGGCATTTTTCTAGCAGTCTGTCTTGGGTTAGCCTTGTCAAAGAGAAACACCCTCCTGAGGTTTGTGTTGCAGTATGTTAGTCTAGAGACAGAGCTGCCCCAAGCAGTCGCTTGGTGCTCTGTCTGTCTGATTTCAGTTGGGAAGTGACATCTCCAGGCTGGGTTAGGCCCTGAACGGCTTCAGAGAGGAGGATGCCAGTGGAGCTGTGCTGCCCTGGGTGGGTGACCGAGTCGGTGTTGTCAAACACTCTGGTGTTGGTCATGAATTGTGAACTCATCTTTATGTTGCATCTGAGTTTGCTCATTTCTGTTCGTAGGAAACTCATTAGCAAGTGGCTGTAGTGAGTTCTTCAGGGAGTTGAGTAATTTTCCACCCCCAGCTATCTACTACCGGGAAGTAGTATCAGTTCACACCCCACTTTGTGCAGTTTGGGACAGTTTCCAATCAGTGTGGAAATACTGGACTTTAAATAATTCTGTACTGTGCTGAAGGATGCAAAGTATGTGGCTGAGCATCATCTTGTCTCCTTACATTTATTTTGAACCATAGTTGTGAAATGTAAAAGAGAAGGAGGGGAAGACATTTTATCATTCTGTAATGGCCTTGGAGAAGTGCAAACCATTAGAGCAACTGGAAACAATTCTAGTTGTATTTAAGTAGTGCAGTAGGTCGATGACACTTTGCATGCAAAGCGGGTTAGTGAAAATGTTAAGTGAAAATATTTTGGTGCCACTTTTACATGCACATTGTAGATGAATTTAATGTTACTTGAAGATTTATAGGTTTTTAATCTAAAGAATATTGGCAGCAAATCACAAAGTGCATCGTTAAATCTGCATTTCGCTCGTGGAATGTGTCTGGTAGTGACACAGCTGTTAGCAAGTCATGGGCTGTATGGAAACAAGGATGGGATCCAGGCCTTGTGTTTCGCATCTCTTTTCTTCTAGTAACTTGTTCTGCAAAATGTGAGTTGCAAGCTGTCAGTCATCCTGGACACTTACTTTCTACAGACACACATCACTCACAGCAGCAAAATATGTGCAATTTTATAAATAATTTTCCCTCTTGGCTGTAGAGTTTGTACTTCACTGCAGACAGAACGGGAACCATTAGAAGCTCATGAGAGTGTCAGTCAGTGTAAAGATTCCCAATGTTTGGTTTTGTCCCTAATGTAAATCTTTAGAAAACCAAAGTCATTACTGGTGCCATTTTCTCTTTTTTTACTATATTATAAGCAAGACACTGTTACTGATCTTTGTTCTTTGCTGCCCTTTTGACTTCGCCCTGCAAGCACAGCGCAGTGTGCTGGCCTTGGGCAGATGGAAACAGAAGGAGGAGAGTAGAACTTGTTTTGGGGAATGAGTGGGCCTGAACGCTGTGGAGGTCAGAAGGATGACCCTGGTTTTAGCTGTAGCCCCATTTCTTGGCTAACATGCTGTTAAAGGTGGTTGCCCCGTGGGTCTGCAGTGCCTCACGCAGAGATGGGTGTCTGTCTCTCTTGGCTGTCTGCTGACACTGGCAGCTGTGGGCACACCTGACACAATGTGCCACATTCTCACTGTTGGTGTTAGGCAACTTAACGTGAACATCACTTGGTGATTAATGTGAGTCAGAAGATCTTTGGCTTGGAATCTACAGCTGAAGAACCACAGCAGGGGATGGTATTTGTTCCTTACTGCCATGATTTTGTGTTTGGGAGAAAGGTGATGGGTTGCTTTGTTTCTGAGGCAAGGCCTGAGATTTTCTTTCTGCAGCCTACCAATTCTGCTCTTACAGGATGTGAGTTCTGCCTAGGACTTGTTCGTCTCTGAGACTGGGGTAGGATACTCAAATATACCAGAGAAATTCAGCTAAAACTTGTGGTGGTGCAGGGAAAAGCAGACAGCTCTCGGGATTGAGTCATGGCATTGCTGTCTGTGCTTTGGGGGATGGTTTTTGGAGTGGCAGCTTTCAGTGAGACACAGCATTGAGCTCTGCCCACTCTGAGCACTGGAGATCCCTCTGTGCAAAGCTAGGAGTGTTATCCCCTTTGTTTTCCTTAAACTCCTTTCTTGAGTAATGGCACTCTGCCTACATTTCTCCAGCTGCTTTCCTGTGAAGTGTGTTGTGTCCAGCTTTAAAACAATTTTGAAATTCACTGAATGGAGGAAAAAGTTTCAAAAAGGGCATGTCAGCTGCTCTTCATGAATAGGACACCCCCAGGGAGGAAAAAGTTTCAAAAAGGGCATGTGAGTTGCTCTTCATGAATAGGACACCCCCAAAGTGTCTGAGCAAAGTGAGCAGTGTTGAAAGCCAAGCTGCATTGGGATGGAAGAGGTGGTGTTTGGGCCCTGAACAGCTCCCAGGGCAGTGTCACAGCCCCGAGGGACAGAGCTCAGGGAGTGTTTGGCCAGTGCTCCCAGCACAGGGCGAACCTTGGGCTGTCCTGGGCAGGGCTTGGCCTCCAGGATCCTCCAGGGTCCCTTCCAGCTCTGGTGGCTCTGTGAAGAATGGGTCAAAAGGCTGTGATTCACTGGGTGACAGGAGCAGTAGGTGGTCAGCTGTGGCAGAAGATGATGTTTTTCTGGGTGCTGGTGAGAATACGACCGAAAAAGACTGCGTAGAAAATGATTCAAATTTTGGTCTGCCACTCAGTCTGTAAACATGTTTATATATCCAGTTCTTACTCTGAAGTGCTGATAGATCTTTGTATATTGCTAATTTCTTTTGGCTTAATGGTAATGAAATAGTTGACATCTCTTTGACCTTTCCCTTTTTCCCTAGTGTTGCTTTTTATCTCTGGTTTGAACCCTGAACCATCTGAGCGAGTTGGTGCACTGGGCGCAGGGGATGTCAGCTCTGTCCCTGCAGTGTGGAGGGGACTGTGGCAACTTGGCTGTACATGTGGACATTGGATTGCAGCTTCAGTGACTCGGGGTGCAGCTTGGCCCTGGTGTACAACCGACAACACCAGGCCCTGAGCTCTCTTAACTTTCGGTTTCAGAAAACGTCTAGATCCTGCAGAGCTGTCCCTTCCATTCCTCTGCCTCATTTTTATCGTTTTTCTTTCCTGAATCTGCCACTCATCTGCTCAAGTCACTTTTCTTGGCATTTACTTGTTTATTTTATTTCAAATTTTTTTGAAAGCATCCATAAGAGAGGAATGTTTTTAAAATGCGTCAGTCATTCCGTGGCAATTCCAATGAAATTTTTCAGGATTTAGCAATGGGAGGTTAAGTGATGAGAAGAGAGTTTAGAATTTCGATGCTTCAGTAGATTGCAGTCCTTGCTCGGGGAAGCCTGGGAGCGTTTTGGGCGGGTCGTGTCGGCCTGTGCAGGTCTGGGCAGTGTGTCACTTGCTGTGCCTGACAGGACAGAGCCTTAAACCTCTGAAAATCACTGCACAGTGACAAGGAGGTCCGTGGACTTGTGTAGTTTTCCTGTGAGAAATTCCTCCCCAGGTGCATTTCTCTTTGTTGAGCTCCATGAGAACTTCTTTGCACTTGATTCTAGGAGAGCTCTTGGATACAAGCGCTTTGGCTTCAGGTGGAAGATGTGTGAAAGTCAGGCTAGATGTAGATGACCAGTGTCACCCAGCTGACATCTTCTGTGTGCACACGTGGGAGCTTGTGGTCATTCCAGCGTGGACTGTCTGAAAGGATAAACCTCAGTCCCCCAAAGCAGCAGTGCCAGTGTGTGTGCAGCAGCAGTGCTGGAGGAGCTGCTTCCTCACCCCAGGCAAAATTCTGCGAAACAGGAAAATCCTGAGGGCGTTTCACTTTCAGGCTCACTTCGATGTGTTCGAGATTTGAGCTCAATTAAGAAGAAATTAGAACGTGGTCCTGGCTTTACACGGAGAGTCCTTGTTGTTGTGGGTGATCCGTGGCTTACGAAACGCCGCGCAGTGGCTTTTGAGCCCTTGCAGAGACTCGTAGGCCTCTGTTTTCCTGGGTCTCTGCACAGCCAGAGCCTCGAGCTGCAGCGGCTGAAGTTTGAAAGGGCACAGGATCCTGAGGATCTGGGGGGTAGGGAATGCTAATTCTTGAAGAATAGGCTGTTGGTTTCTGTTCGGGTACAAATCTGTGCATAATCAAAAATCATTTTGGCAGTCTACACCGAGTTTATCTTTGTGGGCCAAAACCATTAGTTGGTATCTACTGCCTGTTGTGCTTTTTTGTAAGAAAAAGAAATAGTTTCTTAAATTGCATAGTGTTGACTAGCAAATACAGAAATAGCAGGAAGTTTTTGTAATGTTTTGTAGGGTCCTTGGATCCCCAAACACTTGGAGAGATTTCTTCTCTGCTGTGCTGCTGGAGGTTGTGTGTAGGACACTGTTGTTAGCCGTTCGGATGTCGTAGGTCAACACATGTTTCCTGGTATGCAACGGTTGAAAGGGGTTTTTTGCTCATTTTTGTGCTTCTTTCTTTTTCTAATGTAATCCATACACACATTGTCAAAGCTCATCTATTATTCTTCTCATGTTTGTCCAGTACTACATCGTTATTTTCAAATTCTCACTTAATTTGTTTGGAGTTTACAGCAAATATTTTTCATATTGTTTTTCTTTTGTGTGATCTGTTCCGTATTTTGGAGCCTTAGGAATGTAGGAAACACTGATGCACCAGGAAATGCTGTATGCAGTAGGGTATTTGCGTGGCTCTGGTCTCATTTCTCCTGAGACAGAGGAATGGCTGTGCTGAAACGCTCGTCGCTGCTCGCAGACCATCCCCGGCGAGTGTTCCTCGTCCTGCCGACACACACCGCGTCTCGCGGGGGGAAACGTCTTCAGAGAGGCTGAATTTTAGGATTACTGACTGTGTCACTAGGCCACGTGTTATTATTTGTCTCTTGAAATCTTAGCAGTCCTTTGCTCTTGTCTAAAGCAAAGGCCTCAAACTTTTCCTGGCCTTGTGGGTGTCAACGTTGAGTTTCATTAGGTTTCAGACTCCTTTCCAGCCAGACCATAGCAGCAGTGACTTGCTTGGCCCTGCGGACGGTTTCAGTCTCTAGAGGTGACTTTTGCCAGTATAGGAATACTTTATGCTGGATAAGGGGAGAAATAAAAGGACCAAGAGTAGTTCAGTGTTTCACTGGAGCAGTGTATAGTTTATTTTCAGTAGTTAAAAAGAAGCCCCAAAGTTTTCAGGTGATTTTTGTGCTGCCTGTATCATGAAAGAACAAGTAGTCATTCTTTTAGAAGAACATGCTGTACTTTTGTGTATTGCACAAGTGATGTCCAAGGCAGAAGTGTAGGTTTTTTTGTTGTTTTACTTTTTATTTTTCCTGCAGATGGCTTCCTCTTGGGTATAATTTGGAATAAAATTCAGTACTGTTAAGTGTTTTGGCTCTTTATGTCATTCAAAGTATGCAAGACATTACAGATGCCTTGAAATATTTCTGTTTCCTCTGTATGCTTATGGGACAATGGAAGGGAACCCCCCATGGCTGGCTCGCCGTTCTATTTTTGTCTGTAGGAGCACCACTGACAGTTGGTTAGTTCTGGGAAGGAAACGTGTTAGCTGTTTAATGTTTTCAATGAGAATGTGATCTTTCCAGCATGATTTCCCAAGTATTAATTCCTGCTATTCAGTAGCCCCTTGTGCGGTGTAGTAATGGTGTGGCAGTAATTTGACAGGTGTGATAATAAGAGCAGTAAGATGTTTCCCATGTCCTGTGCAGATGTTGTGTTTCTGCTCGCTGTGTCTCCGGTGAGGAGTTTGGCAGGGGTGCAGGGCAGCGTGGCCGTGGGGCAGGGGAGCTGCTCTCTGCACTGGTTGGCTCCCCTGGCACGGGGCAGCTGCAGGCTTTGTTCTGGACTCTGGTGACCAGCTGACGTGTTCCAGTTCTCTGAACGCTCTCTTGGGTCAGTTTCTTACCAAGACCTGGCATTTATGGGCAGTATGCTCTTTGACAAGTCTGACAGATTATTCTGCGTTAAATTATCGAGACAAGATAGAATTATCTAGTCCCTACCAATCCACTGGAAAAATATTTATTCCGTCGTATCCAATCCCGCTCGGAACTTTCCGAGAACCAGATTTTATGGTATGAAAGGATAGAAGGTTTTGGGCATGTTGCTCACAAACAATAAATTCTGCTTTCTATCTCAAACATTTCTGTTTATTTTTTACAGCTTTTTCCCCCTTTTTGGCTTCACAGAGGAGACCGTATGTGATACGTCGGGTTATTTAGTCTGACTAGAGCCTGTTAATTAGCCCCACGGATTTGTGGGGTGATGTCTAGCAATTCTAGGTATTCCAGCCAGTTTCACTCCTGTCCAGGTATCTGTGTGGCTGTGATTGCATGTATTAGCTGCCTTGTATTGCTATTACTCCAACACCCAAGAATTGTTTCAATCTCTTTGGTTTTTTACAGAAATACACCAGTTATGATCTATTTGTATCTTTGATTTGTCTCTGATACAGCTTTAAATTACCTTCTGTGACTGTACCCGAGTTGACTGTTGTGCCAAACCAGTCAGTAATTTCCTGTGAATGTTCCTTTTTACCCTCTTGAAGCATAAGAGTAATGTCTGTGGTCTCTAGGCCTCTTTGGGAGAAGTTGAGTGGTGAAGAGCTCCCCAGTTCTTTTCTGCTGCATGAGAGTCACTTGTGCCAGTTTGTTTGAAACAGTGACTTTTATCAGAGGTTCTCACATTCTCCTAAATTACTTCTTTTGTTCCAGCAACACCTTGTGACAGAAACATGCTGCCCCATAAAAGCTTCTGGTGTTCTCTGTTGCCTGTTTGAGTTATCACCTGGTGGGGAACAGAGAACATCCAAGTTGCAGTCTCTGGTGGTTGGCCAAACTCGAGGTTGGTGTGTTGTCCCGACGTGGTTGCGCTGGAGAAGTGTCGAAGGAGGACACGTGGGCTGCTGCCATGAGACAGGAGCTTACCAGCACAAACTTTCTCAGTGCCAAACCTCTCTGAAGGTTCATGCTGACAAGATTTGGAGTCTGTTCTCATCATCTTGGGTCAGAAGCTGCCAGATTGCGTCCCCCGGCTGGAGGAAGCAGAGTGTCCTCGCGGAGCCGTTCGCTGGCTGCCAGCAGTGCACACAGAGCTCCAGGGTGGCACTGAGCCCTGGTGCTCGTGGTGGAGGCTTTGCCAGGCACTCACCACACCCAGTGCAGACATCCTGCGCTGCAGCCCAGGACCTGTGCCCGCCGGTGGCCATACAGCCCCAGGGAAGGGAGGACAAGGATGTCTCCTATTGTTGGTCCCAACCTTCTGCACAGGAAGCTGAAACTCAGTGGAAAGCACCAAGTTTTTCAGCTGTCTTTTCACGCCGCTTATTTTAGGGTGTTCTTAGTGAGAGTGCTGACAGGAAATAGATCTCGTGTTCTCCTGAATTGAGGCTGTGGAAATGTAAAATGAAGCGGGAGCAGCCAAGGCACAGAACCTCATTGGTGGGAGTCATTCACATCACAGCCTGTTGTTTGTGGGTTCTCATTTCAGCTCCCACCCCAGTCTTTCGCTCATGTGAGAAGATGCTTCTTTGAGAGTTTTAGTCACATTTCATTTTTCCGTTTATGTACTTTCTCTTCTGTTTCTTTGTAGAAACTCACGCCTGCAAAAGGGGAAATTGATTGTGGCTGTAACTGGGCTGTAACTTGGAGCACATAAGAAGTATTGTCAAATTCCCAGAATGAACAGAGCAGAAATGTACTGCCCTTTCTGTCATTTCCTCGGGTCATTTTCGGTTGAGGTCCTTGCAGCTGAGTGCTATTTCCCCAGGCCTTCCAGAAGCCTCTTCCCCATGCCAGCCGTCCCCTCCTCCTTTCCTTGACTTTGCCTAACTAGCTGCACACGTTGTGCTGGGATGGACAAGGTCTCTCTGGGGTAAACTGGCAGAAAGCTGCTTGGGGAGCATTGTCTGCCTTCCAGATCCTGGAGGCATCCTGGGGGGAGACAGTGCTTGGATTTGAAAATGAAAACGTAGGATAGGGCAAGGTAGATTCTGTGTTTGACTCGATGTGTGGTGTCCAAAACAATTAAAAGAGGTGGTGATAATTCACAGGGATGGGTGACACCACCATTTTCCTGGCATTATTTCTAGGGGATGGTTAGACCAGAAGATGTCAGTCTGTTCTCAGGAAACTCCTTTGTTTCTGACCATGGAGATTTCAGCCAAGGCAACAGTCAGGAGTTAGCTGAACCCTGTGCAGGTTGAGTATGAGCTGCCCAAGAGTGTGGAGATTTCTATAGAACTCGGGAGCTTTGGAACAAGCTCTGAGAGCCACATCTGTGCATCCCCTGGTGTCCAGCAGCCTGGGGCCTGCTGTGTTGGTCTGGGCTCCTGCCCTGCCTCTGCCCCTGGCACTTGGTGCAGCTCACCCTTGGGGGGTGTTTAGGAAAGACAGTGGTGGTCACTGTGTTTGGGCTCGGCACGTTTTACTCGGCGAGTTTTAGGTATAGATTGCCCTTTTGGGGGTTTGTTCCGTAAGTGGATGTTCCAGTCTAGTTTCTGCTCTCTATTTTAAGAGCAAATTCTGACATTGAATTAATTTGCAATTTCGAGGCTTCCTATTCTGTGTTTTGTCATCTTGAGGCTGCTGGCATCTCTCTTCAGTCTCTCAGGTCTGTTTTGCTGCAGCAGTCACAGGTGCAGGTCGGGTCGGTGCTCTTAGTGTGCCCTGTGTGAGCACACACACACTGCCTGCAGTCAGGGAACAGGCGTTTGTGGATTACAGCAGTATTTGATACAGCATTAGTCAGTTCTCTGGAGGAGGATTAATCATTAACATAATCGAAATTCACCCTCCTGCCTGCTGTAAGTGCTGAGTGGTGTGTGTTAATTACCCTGCTGGAGGTTTTATTGGACACTGGCTCAGTGCAGGGATTGGACTGGCAGGAGTGCTGTGTATTTTGAAAGGTTATCGAGAGTTACCTAGGGAAAGGGGTTGGGAAGTCACTGAGGACTGGGAGGAGTTTCTGGCTGCTGTTGTAACACATTGCTGCTGCTGCCCAGGGGGATGTAAGATCTTCTAAAGCCATTGTCCCGTGAATTTGTTGCTGCACTGGAATTGTGTTTTCAGCTTCCATGCAAAGCAATGAACTCGAAATTGATCTCCTTCCATGTCTGTGTGTCTGTGCAGGTTTATATATTGACTAGGCTGAGGGAAGGTCAGCCTGGATCTTGAGGAATTTCAGTGACAGACCTCTCTGTGTCTGACTCTGGAGGGTGGATGAGCTGGTTTTAGTGGAGATGTCCCTAATATTTTAACCTTTCTCATGTTGTTGAAGTTCACTGCAGGGTCTCTGGGACAAGCTTGAGCTTCTGGCTGTCGAGGCTCTGTGGCTGCAGTTAGAGAATGTCTTGCTGTGGCTGGTGCAGGATTGGTGCTGGGCTGGCTGGGAGGGGTGAGCAGCTGCTCTCACACCTTGCTGGGGCAGGCAGGTCCCCTGGCAGCACCGTTCTCAGGCTCTGCATTTGAATTCAGTCCAAGGTAGGGGAAAAAAGGCCTTTATTTTCTTCTACATTTCCTTTTAGTTTTAGGATTATTTTTTCTTTGAGTGAGTTTAATTGTTTGGAGTTGACATCAGAATATCCCACAGCACTCGAAATGGGCTTTTACCTGGAAATAATTTGGAGTGTACCTTTAAGTGCACTGGTTTTATTTTGGACTAGGCTAAATATGCAGTTTGTTAGATACAAGATGTTGAAAGGCAGGAAGCTGTTAAAACTTCGGTGTATAGTTTGTGTTCTGTTTACATTCAGAGATATCCAAAAGCTCCAAGTGTTTCTTCATATTTACAGCTTCATAACATTGGCTTTTTATCATGCCAGTGAACATTGTAATTGTTTTGTTTTGTTTTAAGTAGAGGTATGCATCTGAGAAAGAAAACTCCCTTTGCCAAAATTCCATACATAAGTGAAGCGAGAAATGGTGAAATACTCAGCAGCTGGTGCCTAGGTCATGCAAGTCCAGATGGAACAAACTTCCCTCACATAATGTCCAGAACATGGCGCTTTATTTTTAGGGAGGTTTGTAGAAAAGCTGATGATGCTACATGTTAAAAACAAAGCACACTCACTGGAGAAGTCACAGAAAGCCTGCAGAAGCAGCTCAGAAACACGAGTCGTTGTACCTGGTGCTGCTGCTGTGCTGTGTGGTGGCACTCAGCAGTACCTGCACCTGTCCCTTCCTGGGCAGGATGCTCCAGGATTCTGTGATGCTGTGGAGATACGAGGGATGTGCTGATTCATCAAATGATTTCATAGGGAAGGACAGGGCAAGCAGTAGGACTACAGCTATGGCTCTGGGTTGGGGTGAAGAGACAGATGAATCCAGCGAAGGTGAATCAAGCAAAGACGACGTTTTGGCTTATAAAAATCAGAAGGAAGAAATGTCACCTTTAAACATGAGTTAGTCCTGTCTGGACTCCAGAGTGAAGGCTCATGGTGGTGACATGCACATTTCTACAAGTAGCAGGCCCAGCTGCTGTTGTAGAGCACTGTGTCATTTTAAATCTGCCTGGTCTTGTTTAGTCTGAAAGCATTTGTGGGAATAATTACGAGGATGTTCTTTGCTTCAGAAAAGCTTGGCATGTAATTTCAGCACCTTGAGTACAAGGTCTGCTGCATATCCCTCCGTGCCGTTCGTGGCTCTTTGCTCCAGGTTTCAGAGGGTGATCCATCAGTTGTAATGTGGAGTTGGTTTGGAGCTCTCACCACTGTTAGAGGCTCATTCCTATAAACACTGAGCTGGACAATCTGATTCATCCTCATTTGCACTGTCTGATAGAAATTACAGGCGGGTTCCAAGAATTCTGGGAAGTAAGTGAAACAATATGGGAGATGTTGGTTCTTAAACTTGTGGGGTTTTCGTGTTTACTGAAGGGGCACATGACCTTTGAGCTACATTCACAGTGCTGCTTTTGTCTGTTTTGGTATAGCATCTGGTTTGGTAGGGAAACATTTTCCTGTTCCCAGTAGCCAGAGCGTGCTGGTAATGGTGCTGGGTAGTAGCTTGTATTTGTGCTCCTTTGGAAAGTTCTTCTCAGTGTTGTTTGCATTTTAAATATTGCACTTATATTTATTACCTTAGTTTAAAGACACTGAGAATCGTTCATTGTTTAATCTCTTGGAGGACCATGTTGTCTTTATCCGCAGTCTCAGTGTTTGTAAATTCCTCCCAGTTTATTTGAAAGCACAGATTCTCAGTGTAGCCAGTTGATGTACTCTGCTTCAGCTGTTCCCCTCAACAGTCACTAATGGTTGTTTTCTAGTGAAATAGTTAAATCTGGAGAGCAGGCATTGTACTCAAGGTGCTTTGGAGCTCTCCTGGGCACGGGTGGGTCCTAGAGGTGCACGACAATCGAGGGATCGCTGCTGCTCGGCCTGCCCAGATCCACAGTGTCTTCTGACAGTCAGAGCTTTAGCTGTTGGGTGTCTCTTGGCGTTTCCCAGTTCACAGCACAGATGTTGGCAGAAGTGTAGGCATTAGACCTGCCAATAATGCATTGTTGCAGCGAGCAGAGTTACTCTGAGGTAAGCTCAGCGCCGAGTGCACCGTGTGGGAAGCAGCTCTGGAGCCTCAGCTGGGGCAGAGCACGGTGTGGGCAGTGGGGACATGAGCTCTTCTGTGCCCTCCTTGGTCCCTGCAGGATGGCCCTGTGTCCAGGAGCTCCAGGCACACAGGGACCTGACTCGCGGTCGTTTGCAGGTGTGGGATGGGACGTCCCTTGCGAAGCTCGAGGGCAGTGGCACCAGCAGGGACATCTGTCAGAGCCAGGAGACTGAGCAGATCTGGAGGAGTGTTAGGATTGTAAACTGGTGTGTTTGGGCTGGGCTGCATCGACAGCCTGAACTTGTGGGATGGTTTGGTTTTGGTGGCATAGCCTGCACTGGTTTTGTTCATTAACAGTGTCTTGCTGTGTCCTCTGCACTTTGGCTCCCACTTGTTGAACAAATGGCTGTTGAGAGCTGTGGGGTGATGTTACTGAGCTGTGGGCTCCAGGCTCCATTTCCAGCCAGTCTCCCCTCCCCTGCCCCGAGCCCTGCCGGGGGCTCCGCTGCCCAGCTCGCTGAGGATGGTGCTGTATCCATCCCCCATGCTGCACTATCTTTACAGCAGCCCTGCGAGATTGATAGCACTATCTCCTTGTTTTTAACTGACACGGGATGAAAAGCAAAGGCAGTTAGGTCAGCGTTATCAAAATCATGGACTAATACTGGATGCTTAGCTAGGAATGATTAGGATGTCTTTTCTCAGAGGACTTTTTGATGTCCAGAGCAGTTATTCTCGCAGGCAGAAGGGAGTGTTTAGCACTTCTAAGGGTACAGACTCAGAAGTGTTAAGCTGACTATCTAGAATTTGAAGAATGTAACATGAGAAAATTTTGGTTTTGAAGATTTTCCCAGGATCATAAAAGGAACCGTATCAGCGCCAGAGTTTGAACTGCTGTTCACCTAAGACTGCCCAGGTTTTATTGTCAGCATTCTGCGCGTGAAGCTGTGGTCAGTGCTCGTTTGCAGCTCACTCTTCATGCTCTTCCAGTTTCTAACATCTGTCTAGGGGAATGAAGCAATTCCTGGAGACATGAGATTTTGACCTATCTCTTCGGTTACTTTGGTATCTGCATCGCTTGACAATCCTAGAAATGTTTTTGTGGCTGTATTTTTATTTTAGTTGTGGACTTTTTGTTTTGTTTTGGCTTTTTATTCCTAATACATACAGGGACTATTACTTTTGCCCCTTGTAAATTCTAGTTTTAAAATTTTGCTATTAAAAATGTACCAAATTTTTTTGTGTATGTGACTTTAGCCTTCAGTAAAAGAAAGGGGCAGTACAGTACTCTGTGGAGACCATCTCAAGAATCTTCAGCAAACTGATTTTTGTATTTCAGCACACTCTGCCACTATAGAGAACTCGCTATTATGTGATGTTGTACTCTAATCATTTTAAAAAAAAAGAAGAAAAGCCATACCCTTTGCACTTTGCTGTTGAGCTGTAGTTCTCTGTTTGTTCATACTGCTCCTGCATCTCTTTCGAAGCCAGAATTGCTGCCCTTGGCCCTGCATAATGTGTCAGTTTATTCCTGTCATTGCCTGTTAAACCCTGCAAAGGTGATCGTTGGTACCGAATTCAAGGGAACACATCTTCAGTTTGTGTACTTAGTCATATCTTACCTTGATGCTTAGAGAGCCAGGTACATATCAGTTGGGCCAACCCCAAGACTTACTGGATCTTCCCCTTTTCTTCCTGTTTTTCAGCCCTGTGTATGGTCCCCTTGAATGAAATGAGCTTCCTGCTAACGCTCTGTTACATTGCTTAGAAATGTTTGTCAGGTGTCTGAAGCAGCTGCTGTTCCTGCCTAACCCTGCTGTTTGTGGTTTCCTCAGTTCTGCCAGCCTGGAGGATGGCAGCTCTCGAAGGAGAGGAAGCAGCCGACGTTCTTCGTGGTGGTTTTGACTGACATAGACTCGGAGAGACACTACTGCTCCTGCCTGACTTTCTATGAAGCAGAGATTAACCTGCAGGTAAAACTTGACCATAAGTGACAAAAAGTGCAGAAAAGGTCGGCTAGAAACAAGAAATCAGTCTTACAGAGGACAACTTTTGAGAATATTTTGCTGTTCCTGCTAAGGATGTGTTTTTCTGTAATGCAGAAGAAATCCCAAACAGCCTCCCTGTTGGGAGAGTTGCTGGAAGATGTGGCATAGTAACAATAATGTGCTTTCTTTAGGCACAACTGGAAGCCAGAGATTATTAGTTTTTCTTACTGCATTAGCACTGCAGTTTAGGTGGATATTTTTGTAGATTATTAGGAGTTAAAAGCAGAAATGTACCCAAAAATTAGATGTATTTTAGTGTAGATCAACTGACACATTCCTATTAAACATTTTAATGTCTGTCATATTTCCTTGATTTTATAAGTAGAGAGTGAAATATTCTATAGTAATTCTTTCCCAGCTGATAAAAATTTACAGAGGATTGACTCTTCCTCCACTCTATGTATTTCATAACATACTAAATTTAGCAGACTTGTTATTTATCCTGTGGTTTCTAGCAGCTGCTTTTGATTCCCTGTCCACATCTTGGAAGTAATGCTCATCACAAAACATGCAATAT
Source organism: Acanthisitta chloris (assembly GCF_000695815.1). NCBI lineage: Eukaryota > Metazoa > Chordata > Aves > Passeriformes > Acanthisittidae > Acanthisitta > Acanthisitta chloris. The sequence continues at coordinate 4,157 of NW_008657050.1, read as the reverse complement.
TAACTAAAAGGCTTTTTTCTTACATTGCCCAATTATTAGAACAAAAAACCCGAAGTAAAAACCAGTGAAAAACCGAGAGCAGCAGGACGTTGGTTGTCACGATGCCATTCCTGCCTGTCTGGTAAAGAATGCATACTTTTCAGATGAACTTGCTGGGTGCAATGTTTTCTCTGACTGCATTGTTTATAGCCAAACTTCCTGTTTCTTTGGGAGCGCCGAGGGAAGCGAACGTGCCCCGTTGCGTGGTCACTGGGCAGGAGCTGGGCACAGGGTCAGTCTGCAGTGAGGCACAGTGGGCTCCTGAGCAGAGCACAGTGCTGGTGGCTCAGTCACAGCAAGGGTTTCAGAGGGGAGCACAGGCTCTGGTACCCAGCTGATGGGCTGTTTTCAGCCGTGTCCCTCCGGATAGGGAACGAAGTGCTTCGTTAGCTGGCGCTGGGGATTGGTGTTGTCACCGTGCTGTCGTTCTGAGCTGGCCCAGAACCTGCTCTCTGTGTGGGTGCTGCTCAGTTTGGTTAGCAATCAGCTCTCACAGAGTTGTGGTAATGTAGAAAAAGGAGTGATGTTACCTTTAGTCTGACCAATACTCCATGTCTGTGCTCAAAGGAAGATGAGCACACGATATTCCGTTAGGGCAGTGAGCTCACTTGGTGCTGTTACTGTGCCATGGAGTCCTTCAGGCATTCATCTCTCTTATAGTGCTGGTCTCACTTAGTTGTCCCAGTAACATTTGTTAAAGCTGTATAAGGTACCTTCCCCACCTGGGTTTAAAATAAGCATTAGAAAGTTTGACCTTAACAGGAGTCAAAAGTTTGGAATGTGGGTAGACTCCTAGGGCAGTTTAGTAGTGAATTAGCAGTGGTAAGGCTGGTGTCATTTAAAGGCATCCTCAGGATGTTGTAGAGCAGCTCTGTGTGCAAGATTTCTCTCCCACCTCAAGTTCCTACTTGGGTATCAAGAAATACAAGGTCCTGCACTGGTTTCTCCTGCAGGTTTTGTGTTCCCAGCCCACATTTCTGTCTGCCTTAAGGTGCTGTTCAGATGCTCGAGCAAGTAGAGCTCCATGCAATATTGACTTGCATGTGTCTGCAGGAGTTGGGAGGGGGAGAGTAAGTTGAAACATCTCTTTCCACTCCCCTCGCAGTGCCTTGGAAGTTGGTTGAGGGCAGAGTGTGGATGTGGAGGTGTGTGGTGTTTGGTTGTTTCTGTGGGCCTCCAGTCTCCTGGGTTTGAAATCCACCTGAAATGTCGTTGATTTGGAGAAAACCTTGTCCTATCAACTGAAGAAAATGAGTCTACTCAGTTTGTTTTCCTGGTAACTGAAGCTAGAAGCTGCTGAGCAGCCAGAGGCTGTTCAGGAGAGTCGTAAGTGGGATCTGTGGACTTCAGCCATGAAATGCAGTTGCTCTGTAGCTTTATGAATCACCACCCCCATATATCTGTACACACACACACATGCAGGAAGATCTGTAGTTCTGTGTGGTGTAGACACTGTTTGCTAAAATGATGTTCTTATTCCTAGCAGCAGTTTCTGGATGTTAGCACTGAGCAGACAAAGCCCTGATTTAATACTTTTGACTCAGCAGATACTTGCACTGACCTCAGCTGTGCTTCTCCCCAGCTCTGCGGTTAGAATTCATCCTAACAATGCTTGGAAGAGCACCACAGATAGAATCTTTAAAAAAGATGTTGACCTACATAATTTGGGAACTTAGTGGTCCATTTGTACATTGCTTTGCACTTGGAAAGAAATTTGCCCTCTCTCCCCACCATCAACAAACCAGAGAGTGATTTATGCCAGCAATTGAGCCTGTGCAACTGCATTTCTTGCATTGCAGCAACTGCTCAGTGAGATCAGCACAAACCCCCAAACAGTTGTTTATAACAGTCTCATTACAAGGTCACATCACTCTTGTGCTGTCTCAAGCGTCTCCACGTTAAAACTTTGTGAGCACAAAGTTACTAAGATTTAATGTGTCGCTCTGGAAAAGGGACATAAGTAATAATTCACGAGTCTCCTGTTTCCTGCCATTCACATTCTCTTCCTCTCTCTGCCCTCTCCTGCAAAAAGAGGAAAAAGAACTTGTAAAACTCCCAAACCATAAAATGGCAGATTCACAACATTCACAGATATTTCCTGAGTCAAGGGAAAAACTGCCAACAAAATGACTGTGCTTCAAAAAGTTACAGTTTTTCTGCTTGGACGGAGAGTTGGTGATCCTGCTGTGCTGAAGCTTAAGCTGCTCGATGAGTCAGTGCTGCTTGGTGTTTAGCAGAGGGTGAGAACTCTCAGTTCAGTGGGTGCAGTCTGCCCCCCCTGCAGATATTAGGGGAGCATTTTATTCTTAAGATGAAATTTAATAACTTTCTGTGAGTATCCCAAACGTTAAGTTTGTTCTGAAAAGCACTCCTTGCAGCCAATGCCCCAAAGCACATTTTGTGGGGAAAAAAAACCCAATTTAAAAAGTGATGTTTAGTATATTGCACCATCATCTTTCTGCATCTGCTGAAAGTGGCTGGTGATGCCTCATTTCCTCTCTACTCCAGTGCAGAGAGAAGGTTGCAGATAATGTTGGGTATAGGAAATAGACTTGTACTTTAATGTCCCTTGATACCATTAAGGTCCTCTGTAGACCAGAATTTCAAGTTAAGGTAGGAAGCACAAGTGCTGTGTAACTGTAGTAACTCTGTGCTGTTTGTCCCCTGGCTCGTGGGTCCTGCACACATCCCCAGCCTGAACTCCTGCTGGTGCAGGGGGCAGAAACTGGGCTGGGTAGAGGTTGCCTGTCCCTCTTGAGTCCTGTGCTGTGTCTGTGCAGCAGCCCCAAGTCAGCTCACAGCATAAGGAGCCACTTTGCTGAGCAGAGTCGTTTCTGTGTCGGTGGAGGTTGAGGTGGTGAGACTGTCACTCAGTGCCCATGGAATTTCAGCCTCCGCAGGCTCGTGGTGGACTCGGTGCCGCTCCAGCCTTGGACTCGTGGGGCTTGCCCAGCCCAGGCTGTTGGACAGGATTGTGGTCTTCACATACTTTTCTCTTTGATCCTTGTCCTTTTCAATTGATGGAGTCCCTATTGTGCTTTAGCTGTAATAATTTCAAAATGGGATACTAAACAAGATAATGACCTTTGTGCTGGTGTGAATTTCCCGGTGTGAGTGTAGCTGCACTGGTGTGGGTCTGTGCCATGAAGTAGGTCTGTTCACCTGTGGTTCCAGTTTCCTACAGCAGGTTGTAGCCAGGGTGCAGATTTGTCTGCTGGAGGCAGTCAGCTGAGTTTGGTTTAACTTTTGTGCAAGTGTTAGAATTTATTAGATACATGCATTTGTATAATCTGAAAAGTAAATAAAATTAATAGGTGCTGAATGCTTTTTGGCCTTTGGTTGGTAATAAACCAGCTAAGAGTGTATTTGGCTGCAAATGAGACCAGCAGAGACCAAGTCACATGAGGGGAAAGGGATATGTCCCAAGTGAGCAATTGGCATGAGGTTACTAAAGTAAACTTCAAATAATTTGCTGAACTTGGCATCATTTCAAGGCAACATTTTGCATAGGGCAAACTAGTTTTGATATAATGAAGTACTAGAGTGCAAGTTTTTATCCGTAAGGTGTGCAAAGGAGCCCCACAGGCACAGAGCTCTGCACCTTACCTTAGGAGGCTGCGTGAGCAGAGCGTGAGTGTGGTTGAGCTGCAGTCCCACGCTGAGGACAAGGCCTGGAAGGACTGCCCTGGCTTCAGGGGTGGCAGGGCCATGGCAGAGACTCTGATGTGGAGCCACAGACTCACCAAGGCTGGAAGAGTCATGGAAGGTCATGGAGTCCAGCTGTAAATCTGTAACCCCCAGACCCTAAACCACACCCTGCGGCGCCAGGTCCTCTCCAACCCTCCTGGGGATGTGACTCCACCAGCTCCTGGGCAAACCTGTTCCTTCCCCCGCGGGTCAGCTCACCAGGGAGCTGTTTGCCACCCTCCAGCTGTCAGCACAGCCCCCAGCTAGTGCCCAGCTGTGGGTCTGTTCAGAGGGACCTTCTCAGCTTGGCACTGGGACTGGGGACAGCACCGACAGAGCACGGGTTGGTGTGGGGGTCAGGGATGCTGCTGCTGCTGCCTGAGAGCTGATGTGTTCAGCTGCTGCACACAGCACTGACCAGGGCACACACA
>NW_008657049.1:0-17714 GCF_000695815.1 Acanthisitta chloris | reverse complement strand
TATGGCCAAAGTGCAGGACCTGGCCATGATACAGTCTGCCATAGTGAGGACTTGAAAAAATATTTGTAAAGGACATAGAGAACCTTTATATATACATTGTGTGAGTAAAATGCTAAATCTTGAACCTCTGTGTTTGCTATGTAACTTTAGAAACACATCTGGTCAGAAGATTAAAAATTAAGTTCAGTTTATTTCAGTTCTCAAACACCTCAGATAACTCTTGCAGTTTGACTCATCTGAGATCCAGCCTGGAAGTTTCATGTATGTGCTAAAGTAGAAGTCAGGTGGATTTATTCTTATTTGTAATGCTCAAGTCAAAGCCTGCAGAGACATAAACATTAAGGCTTCTAAATTTTAAATAACTTTCATTTCTGAATTTGAAGTAGTGATCATTCTGTGCTTCAGCTTTCCTTCTGGATGTGTAATTGTTTAGTCTAATGTAGGCTGCTTTGTCATAAATAGGAATTTGCCATCAAGGTACTAGGAATTATCTTTTAAATGACATGAACAAAAAAAATAAATCCCAACCAATATAAAAAAACCAAAACAACCAAAACACACACACCCCCCCCCAAAAAAAATGCCAACAGAAACAACCCAAGCAAAAGAAAGAACAGAGGCCAAGAAAAGTAACTATTAAATTCTGTAGCTAACTAGTGAACAGGACATGCAGAGACCAACCATCCTCCTACACTGTTTTTTAGCAGGGAACTGAGGAAACTTAAAGTACTTAACTTTTCATCTTCTTGAGGCATAGTGAACTTTTCTTGAACATGACTATACTCAACAATAACTTCACATTCAGGCACAGTATATAAAACATAAGGCACGTGCAAAATAACCATTTCCAGACTTACATTCTGCGGAGTGCACTTGCAGTTCTCCGGGAAAGGCCAATTGGTGAAGGTCTTTAAACGGTTCTCGTAGTCATACATGGCCTTAAAATCACACAAGAGCTTGGAGGCTGAGCTCAGCTCTTTCAGGAGAGTCTCCATCTGTAAAGGCTGCAGTTAGTACAACCCAGAACCACCTCCTGCTCTCCTATTTTAGGCATTGCACTGATTGCTGACACATTGCACCTGCAAAGCCAATCAGTTTTAAAGGAAGGAAAAGCACAGGTGAGTTTCTGAGCAGGACAGTCAAGAGAAATGAAGCTACTGGAACTGTTTTCCTCTGGGCTATGTTCTGTGTACTCAGGTACATTATATATATTTTTAACTGTGTGTATGGATTGAGGAACTTCATTTAAGTAAAAGCTGAAATGCCAAAGTAAACTCCAAAACCTGTTTTTAACTGTCCAAAAACATGTTAAAATTGATCTCATGGTTCTCTTTAACATAAGACACTAATTAATGCAAGTGGATTGTTTTCAGGAATTAGTAATTTGTCTATCATTTAAAAGAAATTGTAGGTTTAATATTTTTGGTGTGTTTTTTAATCTTGTGATGTCATGATCTATTTGAGTTAGTTTGTGTAATCTAAAATGAAAATGGAAAAATGGAGCAAAACAATAATATTTTAAATGTTTATTGCAAGTAATTTTATCTGAAAATGCTATTTTTTCCCTACTATGCATTATGTGTATATTTTATGTGCATATTTATCTAATATACATTACTTAATCAAAACCACCATGGTAATCTAGGACCTTAGACTCTTGGGTGACATTTACACATCGGAATTAAAGTATGGATAATTTTTTTGCTTTGACTGTTCTATTTACGGCACTAAAAACAAATACAAAATTCCCAACAGCCCAAATCAGTTCTTATGTAGAAAGGTTCTGTTAGATTACTAGAAAGTTGCTCTTTTGGGGTAGGTATTGTATTTCCTGACTATTATACTGTCAGAATTCTGTGCTGTTGAGAATGACAGACACAGTTCAAGTCTCCAGCCCCCCAGCTGTAAAGGTATCCTGCATTTTACAGCAGGTTGTCTCCATCCTTCAAGAACACATTGTTTGCAGCAGCATTTTGAAGCTGTCAGAACTTTATAGTTCCAGATCAAATGGATGTGTAGTTGGAGCTGTTCACTGGAAGAGAGAGAAGAGGTTTTAGTCAAGCGGAATGACACAAAAGAAAATAATTAAACTGTGTTTTAAAACATACCATACATTAAATATCTGGTATCCAATATCTGATCCTGAGCTCTCCAACAGCTGCAGAAAACCTGTGAGTGATGTTGTCGCTTTGTAGGTCAGTTAAAGCAGATCCTGATGACTGTGTATGTGTGGGGGAATAAACATCACAAATTAAATAATTGTCTTCCAGTACCTGGAAACTAGTTTTGATTGCTGGAAGCAGTAAAGTAAATTTAATTTGTATTTTATTGCTCATTTACTTCTTCAATTGAGATTTGTGCCATGGCATTAATAATAGAGCTCTTCAGTTAAAAACCATAAAATCTGAGAAAATCTTAGCCACTGTTTTTAAAATTAGCTGTCTGTTTCCAAGCATATTTTACATTATTTTTCTCTAATCAATGTAGATCATGGAAATGAGGTTGTCTATTTTCCTGAATGGTCTCAATTGAAAACCAAAGGTTTTTGTGTAAAGGCCAGAAATCTATCTTGATAAGGAGAAAAAAAATAAAAGCAAAAATCTTGTGTAAGCAATGTTTTGTAATACAATGGTGTAAAAAATGCATAGGTGCATGGTCTTATATGCATAGTCATGTATATTAATGAGTTAAACATGAATACATAGCTTTAAAAAACAAACTGCTTTGAAAGTTCATATTGGTTTAAGAGAATATTTAGAGCTGATGCTCATGACAGTTTGGTTACCTGCTAAAGGCCTTTGTGTGTCAAAAAAAAGTTATATTTAGAGCTGATGCTCATGACAGTTTGATTACATGCTAAAGGCCTTTGTGTGTCAAGAAAAAGTTACCCCTGACTCATAAACAGTGTGTGACCAGCGCAGGAGATGTGCAGGGCATGAGGGAACAATGAAATGGTTTAAACCAGACATTAATTATTAATGGTTTTGCATTTGGTTTTAAGGCTGAGTTCAAGATATTGCTGTACAGCCTCTGCTTCTTCCACATGCTGCAGCAAGGCAAGTGGATTTGGGGCTGTTGGGCTGGAACATTCCATACAGCTTCAATGAGCCTGACCTGCACACCCAGGCCAGTCACACACCTTCCTTGACCAGTGTGTGGTACAGCAACTGCTCACAGTGCTCACCAGTCCTTGTTTGGCTTTTCCACACCTGTTTCTGAGCATACCAGTGCAGGCTGGGAACTGCTGCAGCAACACCTTAGTGGAGGCAGTGAACTGGCAAGGTCTGCTTGCAATGGTGCCACCCATGCTCATTTTGTGGTTAGAGCACCATGATTGGTACATAACTAATGTGGGGAACTTTTTCAAATTAAAACTCGGAGGTTCTGCCATGCAAAACAGAGCAGCATTTGGCCTTATGCATTGGAATAGTAACCTGTCTCTAGGTAGGAGCTGTGGATTCTGCTCTTGGAAACGTTACTGCAAGGTGTAAAATATCCTACTAAAGACACTCATGGCTGTCTGTGATTTAGCCAAGGATAGGGAGACTACCAGACCCTGGACTGTTGCTGGTCGGAAACAACATTCAGCTATTTGCATCACTTTGGCAGATGATGTTTCCCTGCCTATTTGTGGAGTTAGGTGTATTTCATAGAAGCATCTCTAATTTGCTAGCAAGGCACTTCTTTATGTTTCAGCTTCCTAAGCAGCCCACTACAGCCAAAATCTGTTAGCTAGCAAGGCACTTCTTTATGTTTCAGTTTCCTAAGCAGCCCACTACAGCCAAGATCTGTTAGAGTTATGGGCAGGGCAGGAAGGGGGATGTTGTTTTCAAATCACTGTCTGCCTGGAGTGATTTTGCTTATTAATATGGTTCATAGGCAAAAGATTCAAGCAGACTGTCTGCCTGGAGTGATTTTGCTTATCAATATGGTTCATAGGCAAAAGATTTAAGCAACTTCATGGAGGTGTTTCTTTCCTGCAGGAGAGTGGAAGGGCTCTGTGAGGGGGATGTTCTCCTACTATATGTCCAAAGCTAATGAGTGAAATCTAGTTCCTAGCAGGGAAAGGAGCATTTTTTTTCCCCAGAAAGATAATAATTTGTACGTAGTAAACATATTTCTTGGCAGTTTTTTTGACTGGTTTGCTTCGTCCCAGTTCTCAGTGTATCACCCACTCTTGCCTTGGCTTCCTGTAGGTTTTTTTTTTGGAAAAAACTTTTTGGAAAAGTTTTCCATGAAAACCCTGACTTTAATTCAGGGAATCCTAGCTGCAGTACTAAGGAAATTTTTGGTCCTATTCTTCTTCAAAACAACAATGCTGGGTAACTTGAGGGATGGTTATTAAAGTATTTGAAGATCAAATGGTTTGAGCATGAACTATCAGAGGTAATAAACAGCTTTCAAACTTTCCAGTGAGAATTCCGGCTGAGTTCCAAGTAAATCAGAGGGATACTGATGGGTCTGCCCAGAGGAGTGCTAGGCTGCTGTTCAGGTCACTGTCTTGCTTGCTGCCAGGAGGTGCCAGCTGATGCTCTCCGCTGGATGACCGGAGGATGCAGTTACGGAGGCAGTCACTGATGCCTGGGATCAGCGTATGCCCTGTAAGTGTTCAAAGCATTCTTTTCCTCAGATGTAGATTACAAATTTGATCCAAGTAGTGTTTATTTTGCTCCTCCTGAAGGAGATGGAAGTATCCCAGAACAACAGGATTACCAACAATTTATTTCTTTAAAGAACTAGATCTATTTACTGACATTGCTCAGTGCCTCAGTGCTTACTGCTGCCACTGCTTGCTTTCCTGGCTTAATCTCACACTCTATCAGGACTTGGCTCAGTGACTTCTAAGAAAGGGAAATAAACACTACACCTCCCTCCCTGCCTCCTTGCCCCAGACTTACTACTGATGCAATTGACTGTGCTCTGTGTGAGTCAGCACACCTAGGGGACAATAAGGGAGAACAGAGCCTGCTGAAGTTAAAAGTGGTATAAAATGGGCATAAGAGAATTAGTTCTTTGTATCTACCAGAAGTAGAAAGACCATAGTAATCAGTTTAATTTATCACACAGGAGAGTTAGTCATCAGCAAAACACCTTCAGACACTTGGCAAGCAAAGGGTCCAGAAAGGGGCTGCAGCTCCTGACACTAGAGATCTCTTTTTATGGGAATTTTTAACAGCTGTCAGAAATTTTTTTCAGGAATTATTTAAGCACAACCAATCTTGATTTTGGGGCAAGAGGATGCACCAGAGGAATCTGTGAGGCACAGCCAGCCCCTGTATTACCTTTCACCTCTTGGTTTACACACTGTATTCATGCCACTAGGAAAGTCAGTGGTAGTTCTGAGTTGCAGCCTCTTGGGAGCTGACTGGCTGTTTCTGCATCTTCCTTCAAACCCAGAGCACTTCCTCCACCCATTTTATTCAGTCCCAGAGCTATATTGAATGTACAAAGACACTTGAAATGGACACAAATGCTGATATTACCAAGGATCACTCAGAAATATAACCTTTATTTGAGAACATTCTTCTTACACAGGTATGTGAGAAGTACAAGTGACACACCATCTTACCCTAACTTTCTACTCTATCTCCACATTAGTGTATTCAGTCCCTCCCTCTTCCCCCATTTTTATTGTACCTTATTGGTATACTTCCATTCTGATGAAATGACGGTTCCACTTAAGAATCTTTTAATTAAACTGGAGTTTGTTAGTTCTAAGCTAATAACTTATTATTGCATTAATACAAGGGATTCTGCTGCTTTATAATAAGGCACTTGCAGCAATGTCAGAGAATTTTAGCTTTTAAATAATAATAATAAAGAGCATTTACAGTTAGTAAAGCTCAGTACTCTGGGCAGCCCATGTTTGTGAGGAAGGGTCGCAGTATGGGCAGCTTCCCCCAAAACAGGCCATACACTTTTTCCCTGAGCAATCCATTGACCATGGGATCAGACAGAAGATCACAGCAACTTTCTATGAAATCCATTATGGTCACTGTTCTTGTTTTCAGTGTTGCTCTTATCTAACTCAGAACACTTACATTGATTTTTAATTGTTTGGGCAAGCCTGTTAGGCAAAGTATTTTGACATCTTCCTTTCCACAATTTCTTTTAGGGGCTAGCAGTGGTGTCTGCTGAGCTGGAAGAAGTGGTAAACAGTATTCTGAAAGGCAGAATTCCAGGACTATGGATAAGTAAGCCTTACCCAAGTCTCTGGGCAATTACATGACTGACTTCCTTGACATACTGAAGTTCTCAGAGGTGAGCACACCCCATTTACACACATTTGTTCAATGCCACTTGCATTTTGTCTACTGATGCCAGGTGACATCTCCACAAGTGGACATATGCATGAATACTTCCACTGAATGGCTGTTAGGTCAAGTTCATTTCATCTGTGCATCTGTTCTTGTAGAGCCATTTGCTCCTCACAGCACCTCATTTGCCCACACACCCTGCACCTCACAGAGAGCTGCATCTCCGTGACACTGTATGACAAAATTGGCCTTTTGGAGTGAATTTACCACAGGCCTCTTCAACTACATATAGACCTGGTGGTGGTCATTAAGTTAATTAAAATAGGAAAATACTGTTGAGTTACTTTTTCAGTAAGTAAACCTAAATTAGTAAACCATTTCAGCACAAAATCCTACGTTGAAGTAAAATACCAATCTTACAGCAGTTTCAGGATAGAAGGATGTTCACAAAATCTGCATGTCCAGCTGTGAGGATTTTTTTTTCATTTCTTGGGAGGAAAACTATTTATTAGCAGAGACAACTAGTTTATTTGCCTTCACTGGAATTCTCTGTAGTGAGTATCAAAACCTTTTCAGACGTTATTCAAAACTGATGTTTGAAACAATCAGGAAAAGTTCTTTTTGCATGCAGCACCTATTCAAGCATTGCAAGACCTCCCATATAGTACAACCAAATCCAAGGGAATTGTCACAGTTGTAAAACTAGTTTTTATGCAGAAGTCTCCACAGTGTTAGCTACTAAAAAACCCTAACACCAAAATATAAACCCATGAAAACATGCACACCTCACACTCCCCGAATCAATTAATATAGGCCAAATATCATCCTCAGTAAAGAGGGAGAGAATTGAGCACTCATTTGACGAATTTACAACAATGGTGTATGTTTAACCGATTTATTCAGTCATTCATGTAAGCTAAGTATCTCAAGGCAAGAATGTTGAGGATTTTTTGTGGGCTGCTTTTATTTGAAGGTGTTTTTTTGTTTGTTTGGGCTTTTTTTAAAAGCAGAAGATAGTGACATTTTAAAAAGACAAGACAGCCATCCAAAGTTCCACTGCTTTCAGGAAAGACAGGCAGTCCTGGACTCACAAAGGGAGAGATTACTTCTGCTGTTATTCCAGATGATATTTGCTTTCCTAAATACTGAAACAATTAAAGGCAGGAGTTTTTATTTTGTTTTCCTCTCCCTTTTGTTCCTGTGGCTGTGGTATGAAAAGTCTCCTGCATTTCAGCACTTTCCTCCACTCAAGCATTAATAGGTGCCCAGCAGAACTGCATCAGAAAACAGATCATTCCAACAGACCTACTAGAATGTGACTATGAAGTGCTGCAAGCAGGAGTATGAACTTGCTCCTGAAGATGGTAAGTGAATGCATGACACAATTACCTGCCTTTGCTGATGTATTCAGAAGACAACACTAATTTGCTGATTCAGAGTTATGCCATTAAGTTAATGGATTCTGGTGGGAAACATACACAACTGCACTGCTCCCCACAAGATACACAAGTTTAAGTCCTTAAGAACTGCTGTGATTAGTTTGCCATATATGGGTATTTTCTACCCATGTTATCTTATGGGTATAACTCCAATAGAGGACACTCCTTATGGGTATAACTCCAATAGAGGACACTCAAACCCCAAACTTACTGCAGCAGATCAGACTTTCAAGCGATACCTACCCTTGCCTCCCCACCCACCTGTACTTGTACATGTCCCAAAATGTGTATTTTCCTAAGCAAACAATGTAGTAGGGAAGCTGAGTATGCTACTTTAACTATCCCTAGAAAAATCTTATGGGTATGATCAAAATGTGCTCTATATTTTTAGCAAACCACCTATCATGTGTTACTTATCTTAGGTTTCAGTTGCAGATAAGTTTGTTGCCTTGAAAACAGGACAGATTACACGGAGCAGGCTGCCTGGGAGAGCTGTATCCCATCAGCCTGAAATAATTTGCTGTTGGGGCATGTTTATTGTTTGTTTTAGAAGTTTTCAGTCTACAGAGCAAGTTTGCTGAAAGACAGTTAAGTTGCTGTAACTTACTCTTTTGATTCTGGGCTGCTGGTGGAATGGCAGCTATCATTCAGTCAGGCCATTGTGACATGTCAAAATTAACTTATATGTATTTTTTAAACATTTAAAGACTTTCTTTTAATTTCCTGTACTCCTTTAGAAAGGTAGAATCAAGTGGCTATTTGAAACATAAGCAATGAAACAGTGTGAACACTAACTAGTGTTTATACTATCAAATCTCCAAGTTCAGAAACATTCAAGCTGAAATATGTAGTACAGACATAAACTTATAATAATGACAACTGTTAAAAGCATCTTGTACGTGCAGTGGTTGTTAGGCTCCTCACTCAGAAAAGGCTGGATACACTGTAATGTCACTAGACATTGCAATTTTACAAAGTTTTATAAAGTTCCAATCACAATAAATTGTAATAAACTGGATACACTGTAATGTCACTAGACATTGCAATTTTACGAAGTTTTATAAAGTTCCAATCATAATAAATTGTAATAAACCGTAAGATCAAAGAATTTATTTGATTGTTACTTAGAACACACAAAACTGACCAACAGCCCCACAAACTCAACTGACAGCGAAACACATTGCACCAAATGCTGCTCTCAGCTAGAAGACCTAGTTTTTACCTATAATGTCACTAGACATTGCAATTTTACGAAGTTTTATAAAGTTCCAATCATAATAAATTGTAATAAACCGTAAGATCAAAGAATTTATTTGATTGTTACTTAGAACACACAAAACTGACCAACAGCCCCACAAACTCAACTGACAGCGAAACACATTGCACCAAATGCTGCTCTCAGCTAGAAGACCTAGTTTTTACCTAATATGGGATCTCTTCCAATCAATTTAGAGGTCTGTGTTCAGAGACTATTCTTGTATGGAGCACACTGGAACAGGCAAACTAAGAAGGTAGGAGAATCTCATCCAAAAATCCTCCAGGACACAGGACACATGGTCAGTATCTTTTGTTTAGTGACACTTTATAACATTATAGCATTATAGCAACAACTACTGTAAAATTAATACTCTTAAGTTCTAGTCCTGAAGGACGTAACAGGGTGATTCTCAAGAAAACGATTTAATTGAAATGTTTTGTGTTGAAATTGTCTGAGAGGAGCTGGGAATCCTCGGCTAGTAATAATGACAGGAAGTTTGGTGTTGCCTATTTTGGGACAGGAAGAAAACAGCTAAGAAAGAGGAAACAAGAAACAAGTTTTCAGTCTATCTGTTAAAGAACAAATCCAGCAATGTCAAAATACTGTTACCCTTCCCCCTTTTTGTAGCCAATAGGAAAAGGATTCATGAGATTTGAAACAGAATACTAAAATACAAAAGCACACAATGAAACCTTACAAAAGCCAACAAAAATCTCTGCTCCTTGAATAATTTTTATTTTCTGAAGGCTCCTTATGTATAAGGAACATACATAAAATGAACACAACACTGTTGACAATGAACAGAACAGCATTTGATCATTCCAGCTTTATAAAATCTTAAAAAATCATTTATTCATAACAAAAAGGCTTGATAGCTCAGCAAGTTATCTTATAGGACCATAATCACATTTTAAACCATAGCCTCAAGTTGTTAATGGGGAAAGGAAAAGAAAATAATAATAAAAAAAATTATCACACTGCACCTAGCAACTACAACATCTTCTAAGCATAATCACAGCGGATTGAGTGCAATGTGATTTACATCAAAGTTCATATGGGATGTCACACAGTGACAGCAATTGTAATATACAAGTAACATTTACGCCCTCCAACAAATACAAGTTAAATGAGACTCTGGATTCAAGCAAAATGGAATGTTGAAGCCCAGTAGAAATGTAGTGGAATTCAGATTGTCTGTAACATGACTCAAAGCATACATTAGAATCATTTGGGATTCAATACTGGCAGGAACACAGAGGAGTCACAGCTCTTACACTGCTCTATTACACTTGCAATAAATACTAGAAAATAAAAGAAAACAACCTATATTCATGAAAAATAATACAGTACCTACCTTCAATGACCATGTTTTTCCCTTGTCTGAAGATGGTCTTGGAAGTAAGCTAACTGTTTTCCTACAGAGGCAGTGTATTAAGCTATAACCATATTCCAACTAATACAAAAGTAAATATACTACCTGAAATACAGAAATCTTCATTTGCAAAGAATTAAGAGAAAGAAACTTTTAAAAATGGTTTGACAAAACATCAGTTCAGCCACATAATGACCACCTTAGACTCGACAGAATTAACAGAACAGAATGTCTAAGTCAGTTTAATACATAAGAAACAAAGGTTGTTTAAACTTAGATCCTCAGAAGGTATCCAGTGAGTTAAGTCTCTTCTTTGATAATGGTACTCAGTGACCTCACATGGGCACTATGCAAAAATGTCACCCAGGAGCTTTACACTGCAGCAATTCAGTGATCTGAAGCTAACAACAGTGTGTTTGCTGATCAGGGTCCAGCAGTAAACATGTTTAAAGAGGAGAAAAGAAAACCTGAGTTCAGAACACCAAATGGCTGAGTGGCTGAACTCTGGGCTTTTGGCTTCTTCACTGAAGAAACTGCACCTTTCTTTGAAATGGACCCTTAATACTGTTTCCTGACCCTGCATGAGGAAGAAATACTGGCAACAGACCAACAGCCTTAAAATGCATGAGCTGCTCTCAGGAATAGCTAAACTGACCAATGAAGCTTCAAAGGTAAGGGACCACAGGAAACACCTGAACTTGAAATGGAATGAAGATACCCACTGGCTCTCATTTAAAGGCCTTAGGATCAGTGTTTTTAGCAGCTACACTGGCACCAAGCAGACCGGAACGAAACTTAACGGCACAGAGTCAAATACAGCGTTCACCTGGCACACACAGAAAAGGAGACTAACTGCAGGAGGTAAAAAAGGCTACTACCATGCTTAGGACTGGTACTACAGACTCAACTTGCACTCCTCGCACAGACTCACAATTCTTTTTAAGGAGATGGGTACGAGAGGGACTAACTCCTGCCTGGCAATACCCAATCAGCACAATCTGATTTAGGACAGCTGGTCCCAGTATTAAGGCCCAAATTTGCAGTCTGTCCTTCCCAATTACACACACCATGGTTCTACCACACCTGCTTTGGAACAACCTAATTTAAATACCAAAATTGTAAAAAAATATCATAGAAATGAACTCCTTTATCCTGGACTTAGAAATCTTCTTACATACTCTCTACTGTCAGAAATGGCTGGTGTCACAATGTCTGACATCAAGGCATTGTGGAAACAAATTTGATCTGCTATTACAGTATTGTAAATAACCTACCAGTACATACATAGAGCCTAATTTCACCTTTGTGCCCAGGTTCAGTAACTACTAGCATCTTGCACTTTGGAGTGTTTGAACATGAAGAGAAGAAAACAGTCCAAAATAAACGTTTGGAAAAATGGAGAAATTCTCTGTTAAAAGAGTTTGCACAAATTCACAGCCACAATTTATCAGTAGTTTATGCTGCAAGTGGCACACAATACATGTTTAGCATCTGTGAGAAAGGACCAGAAATAATTCAATTACTCCAGTGTCAGGGATTTCCCCAAGCTAACACTAATTCTACTGCATTTTGCAATTTTCCTACTAATATCAAGGAACAAACATCAAATAAATCTTGGTTGGGAAAAACATTGTCAAACTGCCCCTGGCCAGCAGTAACACTTTGCAGAGGACATGGCAGCAGCCTGCCTTCTTACACAGGAGCTCTGGGGAATGGACTGCAGCTTAACACATGTTAATTTAAGTAGTGTTTAGGTTTGGGTTTTCCAGTCATGTCCTGCTCTAAGTTAATAGTTCAAGTCACCACAATGCAGAAAAATCAGCACAGAATTAAGACACACACACATATATATGTATGCATATCTGTATATATCTATACATATATAGATACACATATGTCATATTTGAGACATGTGGCACTAAAAGCTTACTGTGGTTCCTTGCAGAGTGATGAGTTTCAGCTATTCTTCTGGGTTTGGTCCAAATGTACTAATGGAATGGTTTTTCCCTAATAAGAAGATAATTCACTGTACTTTTCCTTTCTTAAACAAGCAGTGCTCCCTGTACAGCACACTGAACTTGGCCCTTGTTTGTCATATTTAGTGTTTCCTAAATGTCAGTCCCTCGAGTTTGGAAGTTGCATTGGGTAACCTCAGCTGATTTGAATCAGAAAAAAGCAGAAGTTAATCTAGGCAGAAATGAACATACTGTACTTGTGTAAGTAGTGCAAGCCACTGCTTTTCCTCTGAGCAATGTGCATACAGCCAAACAGTGCAGACTCAAAGCCATACAGTAACATTATTGTAACCACAGTGATTACCAGGATTAGGTCAAAACTGGATGTCAAGCACAATTTTGTCTTCATAGAGGGCAATCACCAGCATGATGGCAAAGCCAAGAAGCAGGCCTAGATTCTGGAGAATGAACTGCCCCACGGGGCAGTAACCATGCTCTTCATTATCTCCATCCCCATGAAGCATCTCTGGAAGCTAAAAGGAAACAAACAATTTAGAAAGTTCTTTCACCTCTATTCCATTTATGCATGGGCAAGTTTACAAGATGAGAGGGACTACCTCCTGTCTGGCAATACATGATCAGCACAATCTGATTAGGACAGCTGGTCCTAGCATTAAGGCCCAAATTTGCAGTCTGTCCTTCCCAATTACACACACCATGGTTCTACCACACCTGCTCTGGAATAACCTTAGTCATGACTAAACACTCCAGTTATAAAAACAATACTAAGACATAGCTTAAACTCTACCTGACTACTACATTCAATAAAAACAGAATCACAATGTATTTGCACAACAAACTAAAAATGCCTTTTCTTTGGACTTATTTTTCTTTAGCTTTTACTGCATCACCCAGTAACTGAACTGAACTTTAGTTTAATCTAATTAAACTTTGAGTTTCTCAAGACAAGGACCAGCCCAGCATTCTTTGAGTTCCGCTCTTTGGAGTTCTTTTGCACTATTAAAATTTAGTCATGCTCAAATAAACATAATAAAAAGCTTTGCCTATTTCTACAGTCATTACATTGCTATAAATATCCCCTTTATGACGACTTTGCTGGTTAACTTAGCCATTCATTTGTCATGTTAGATGCTTACACAAATTCACATACATGTCCCTTTTAAATATGGGAATGATAGCTACAAACAATTCAAGAGAAATTCTATGTGAAGCTATAATAAATTATGGAAGTTCTGGATATTCCTTATATTCCTCACCTATGAAGGAAAGTCAAAGAGTACTGACAAAAGCAATAAATAATACTGGACATGAAGATATAAAAATTAATCTTATGAAGTGTTTTACAAAGCCACCCCTACAGGACAGAAATAATTAAACGCTTTACAGAGAAACTGATTCAAGAAAGCAGGAGGTGAACAAAGGAATTCCTTCAAGACACACAGTACAGAGAAAGGTAATACAAAAGAAAATGGAAACTTCAGGCAGTACACAGCACAGGTCTGTTTATTGCTCTTCATTAGTATTTTGAAGACAGCAGGTGATAGTTCAGCAATTACAGGCTACTGTAGAACACCTGAATTTGCAAGAAGGATCACTAAACTACACAGACACCCTATTTAACAATTTAGCAAGTCCTGAAAAGGACTTATGTATCTTATAACGGATTAAAGCCACTTTGTAACTGAAGTATATTTAGAAAGTCTCCATAACAAAGTGAAGAGCATTACAAAATACCCCAAAAGTGAAGAATAATCTCATCATCACTGTGCTTGGGAAAGACAAGAAGTGAGAAAGTTGGCTTATTTAAATAAAGCTCTGAAGCTGCTTAAGAGAGACATCAGGACTGAATATGGATTGATAATATCTGCACAACAGTATTACTGCCTGAAGGATCTGGACCTATGGTATACACACACTAAAGATAATGTACCTATATGTTCTTGAAGCAGCAGCTTTTTTCCACCAGATAATCTTTTCAAAAGCTAATCACCACAAGAGCTACATATTACCAGCTGCTCATGCTAAGGGTTCATACTACATTTTCCAGAATCAAATATATGAAGATGAAATTTTAATGAAGAACAACCTCTGACCTCCACCATCTAATGGCAAACGCAAATGCAAAATCCTGAATGCAGAAATGCCACAGCAACATCCCCACCTTACCATGTCCACCAAGGCCACGTAGAGGAACATGCCTGCAGTGACTGCAAAGATCCAGAGCGTGATGTTGTTGGCGTACTGCCCCACGGCCGTGCCGATCAGCATCCCGATGTAGGCCATCATGGCTGAGAGCAGGTTGTACACAATGGCCTGCTTCACTGTCATCCCTGCTTTGAGAAGCACAGCAAAGTCACCTGAAACACAGATAGAGCACAGGGGGTTAGCAGTGGTGCTTCCCAGGAGGGATATCACCCTACACGTGCTGTCTCACCAATCCAAAGTGAAAACAGCAGTACAGAGGCTCAGACTGGCTGACAGGAAATGACACCTCATCTAAGAACTGTATTGATGTGCAGCAACCCCTTGATTAAAATATGATTTAGAGGTGCCTGTTCATCGTGGTGACTGGCAGAAAAGTAACAGTGATTAACGGTGAAGGGTGAATGGAGGGTAGATGTGGTTCTGCCTCAGAGAATACACCTGTGCATACAGACTTGTCTCTAGTTCATGACACACAAAACCACAGGCTTAGTTTTGACCAATGCCTGTGAAAATTCCTCTTAGTTATATACACCTCATTCTGCAAATTCAGGAAGAGGACAAGAAGGCATTAGTCCCCACAGAAGGTGACTATGAATTTGAGAATTGTAGCACTAGGAGAATGAAGAGTTCCATTCAGAAAGAATGACTTCACACTCACACTGAATCAGTTTTCTGGTTTAAGACATGGCAGGTTAACTTGTTTTATCTTGAATTCAGGACAGCTCTGCTAAAACTGCTGGTAGAGGCAATTGTTCTATAAAGATCTAGATTTTTGTCTTGTGATCAGCTCTGATAATCTGGCTCCATTCAAACTGAACTCTTGTGAACATGAGAAGTGGAAGGTGGTATATAGTTAGGAGGTAATTAACATAATATTCTCATGTCATATATGCTAGAAATTAATTGCTCAATCTAGAATCAAAACATCAACAAATATGTATAGTGAACTAAGCACCTCTTACACAAGGTTAATATAATCATGTTATTCTATCAAGTTATAAGCACACTGATGTGTATTACAATCCTTTATATACTGCAGCAGCTTCACTTAACTAACACCTGTATAGCACCAGTGTCAAACCAGGAACATCTGCTCTATTATTTCCCACCTGTGCTCACTACTTACCTCATACTCAGTACCTGCCTATATCAAATGCTTTCACTCATCACCTCTAAGGGTTTTTGAAGTACTTGTTTTACCTCACTTTTGATCATTTAGAGCTAGCAGCTCAACAAGTAAGCAAGCTGTGAGTACTTACAGTTTAATCTAGCACAATTCCATATTAGTGGCAAAACAGAAGATCCCTCCTCTCTCTACCTGCTCTTTTTTAAGTCTCAGTGTGCACTAAATTTTCATGCCATGTGCCTTATGGCTCACAGAAAACAACAGGTCCCATCATGGTTAGCTAACCTCAGTAAGAAATGGTTCAATTAGGGGAGGTAGAATCCATTGCACTGGCAACAGTGCCTACAGGCTTTACCCTGAACAGTCACTCACACCTACTAACTCAGCCACAGTTGGTACAAAGCCTCTTCTGAAGATCTCCACATTGAATTTTACTGAGGTAAACTCGTGTTTACTTCTGTAACTAAACTTTGTGTAAGACAATGCCATATAGAACAGTGTGGAACTCTACAAAATGCAGGGGTGCAACACCAAAATGCAAAATACATACTTCTAAAAACAGTTTTTAAAGCATGTTCAATAAGCTTCACAGAACTGCTGTAACCTGCCAATATAATCCTGTATTCTTATGTACTCTTCCTCTCTCATGTTCTGGACACCTCTGCAGCATCTGCATTGCTTTGTGCTTATCACAGTGAGTATTGCAACAGCTTTTAGATAAGTATTTCATACAGAGGAAGAGACTGAACACAGAGTTTCTAGACTGACTTACCTAACTCATGGGGAAGCTCATGACAAAATACTGCTATAGATGTACTAATTCCTCCTGTCAGTCCAGCACTAAAAGCTGCCCCTAGGAAAAAAAATAAAAATTAAAATGCTATTTCACTATTTACAAGTCAGAAAACCCACAGACCTTGTAGAAATGACACCCTTATGTTAGACTGCACACTGTAATATTTTTCAGTCAAGCTCTTTCCTTTCCAGCTTGGAAATCCAAACTGATATTTAACCCCATTTAACTCTAGTTCCTTTCTGCTCATTTGTAGAGCACATATCAACAATATTAATAAGCCAGACCTGGAAAATAATAAGGATAAAAACATTGCCATAAATATGTTTGAGTAACTTTTTCATAAGCTGACATAATTCAATCAACTTTAAGTTCATACCTTAAATAATTCTGAGACGAGAATAGTGGTAATAAATTTCTGTACTGCAGCAGAGAAAAGCAGAGGAAGAGCCTGCAGTGAGCAGTCAAAACAGGCAACATGAAGTAGAAAGAGAAGACACAATCTGAAGGCAGAGGCAAAATTTAACTTTCCTCTGGATTCCTCATAACTTGATCTATTAGAAATATGAATATGCTTTTCTGAAATCTACATTTTCCCAAAGAATTAGCTGTTTGGGCTTGACAGGAATATTTAGAAATGGAGTTTCAATACAGTGAAGTTCTCAGCACAAGGTGTACTTATCCTTTTTGGCCTTAGAAGCCATTGTCTAAATACCTTACCTGCTTAATGTGAAAATGAAGCAAAAAGCTAAGTTTTAAGGAGCTTAGTTCCTTTAGGAACTGTCAGGACAAAGTGGAGAAGCTGTAGTAAATTCAATTGAAACTACAGGCTTTAATAAGTAGCTTATCCCCCATCCTTCAAAATGGGTGTGTGACTTCTGCTAGTAGTTCTGTGTACTCTTAGCAGCTACCTTAGTAAAACATTCAAGTATTCCCTTCAGTACTCACTGTCATTTTGACTTGTATGACATACATTCAAATTAATGCATTTTACAGTTCAAATCACATTTCGAACATTATGTGAATCAAAGCTGATTTAATACACCTAATAAAATCTGTCTGGTACTTCAAGTTCTCCTGCACTTGGCTAGAAATAAATCTATACTGACCATAAGCCAAAACCACACTTTGCTTAAACAAAGATTAAATTATCCTAAGTAGTATTTTTTTAAAGTTATTTCAGTAATCTGACTCAGGTTTTTTTAATTATTTTTACATAGAATCATCAAGGTTTGAGGAGACCTCTAAGATCATCTAAGATCAAAGCTGCAGCCCACGGCTTGGACAG
>NW_008657048.1:54407-55950 GCF_000695815.1 Acanthisitta chloris | reverse complement strand
TTGTTCATCCTGTAGGTGCTGTGTGACTGCACACATGCAGACGTTATGTACAGCCTTTCTGCTGTTTGGTGCTCACCTGGTGACTTCTGCAGCAGCCCTGAGCCTCGGCCTCCCAACAGTGGGTATAAAAAGTACAGTCTGTCCTCTCTGTTGGGAGCACAAGCCTGCATCCCTTCTGCTCCACCATGAGCTAGTTACTTCTGGAAACCAGCCGTGTCTCTTCCTCAAGTGGAGGACTCATAATGCTGCCATGCTGATATCAGGATCTACATC
The DNA here is from genome assembly GCF_000695815.1 of Acanthisitta chloris. Classification (NCBI taxonomy): domain Eukaryota; kingdom Metazoa; phylum Chordata; class Aves; order Passeriformes; family Acanthisittidae; genus Acanthisitta; species Acanthisitta chloris. Next base: position 55,677 of record NW_008657048.1, on the reverse strand, counting down.
TTAAGTGAGAGAGACTGCCATGCACTGATGGGGTCAATGGAAATGCCTTATCCTCTACGGAAGCCTTTGCTGGCTCCGCATTTCATACCTTAAATCTCTTTTCCCAAAAAAACACGATCCCTTGGTGGCAGAAGAAACTGCTTGGTGTGTGATCGAAGTTCAAAATTCAAATCATGTAGCTTGATGCTGCCTTCTATTTCTAATTATAAATTAAACAGAACAAAACCTTCAGAATAACTGCAGGGTATTGGAAATGCAAGCTTCAATAATGTAGAAAAGTGGTATCAGGTCAAGACACACACTTTCAAGAAAGTGCTTGACAGATGAGAATTAATGTCCACAGTAAGCCTAGCTCAGAAGGGGTAGGTTTGAGTTGAATTTTTAAATACAGGAAAAATACCAGTAGGAAGTATCCGCAGAGGTTTTCAGAGCATAACAAACCTAGCTAGATCACTGCAGTGTACTGATCAGGCATAAAGTTACCAGACTTTATGAGAATTAAGCTTATACTGTGGGATCCTACATCTTTTCAAAGGCTACCTGCACTTAAATCTCTCAGACCTGAAAACCAAGACATTGCCAATAAATGACAACTTTGAAAGCTGAAACTTTTAGTACAAGCACGCATAGTACCTCCAAATAATTTTGTAAAAATTCTGTGAAATATTCTCCCATCTCTCCTGAAGGTAGCAACCACCACTCTCGAATACTCTGGTTAAACCAGAGAAATAATTTGGAAGATTTCTTCTTCTCCTGAGGTATCTACTCCCACAGGCTGGAAGGCATCTGTCAGGAACCCCAGGTATTGCCAGATCTGGGAGGTGCCAGAGGACAAACACTGAAACAGGCTAATGCAGAGCTAACAGGTCCTTTTTCATGTTATTTTTCACTACTAAGGACCATGTGCTCTACATGAGAAAATTGTTGGAGGTTTATCTTTTAATGATTAATCTTTTTTTTTTTTTTATGGTGTATCTTTTACAGAAGTTTTTTTTTTTGGCAAGGATTGGAGCTGGACATTTTTGGTAAATCAGGAGAGGATTACAAAATGCAAAAGCAGTATCCAAGCATCTCTTGTGTACTGCTGTTTGCTACTCCCAATCTCACACAAGCTTTAATGCAAGGGTGGAAAAAAGGTGATGGCCTTTATCCTTTGTGACAAGGGGAAAAACCACTCAGCAGAGCATGATGATTTTAATAGTCTAATTCTGGTACAAACTGCCAAATCTCAGAGCATCTGATAAAAGCAAGCAGAGCCTCTGACAGAGAA